>NC_135155.1:0-303030 GCF_050948215.1 Halictus rubicundus
TAATATACTAGAATATCCCATAATATACCATAATATCCCAGAATATACCTGACTATACGAGAATATACCAGAATATACGAGAATATACTAGAATATACCATAATATACCAGAATATACGCGAATATACTAGAATATACCAGAATATAAAAGGATATACCATAGTATAACAGAATATACTAGAATATACCATAATATACTAGAATATCCCATAATATACCAGAATATACGAGAATATACTAGAATATACCATAATATACCATAATATGCCAGAATATACTAGAATATACCATGACATACCAGAATATACCATAATATACCAGAATATACCATAATATACCATAATATACCAGAATATACCAGAATATACCAGAATATACGAGAATATACCAGAATATACCAGAATATACCACAATATACCTGACTATACGAGAATATACCATAATATACTAGAATATTCCATAATATACCAGAATATACTATTATTTGCCAGAATATAAAAGAAACAACCAGAATATACTAGAATATACCAGAATATACTAGAATATACCATAATATACTAGAATATCCCATAATATACCATAATATACCAGAATATACCAGAATATACCAGAATATACGAGAATATACCATAATATACAAGAATAAACTAGAATATACCATAATGTACCAGAATATACCTGAATATACGAGAATATACAAGAATACACCATAATAAACCAGATTATACTAGAATATTCCATAATATACCAGAATATAACATAATATACTACAATTTACCGAAATATACCAGAATATACTATAATATACCAGAATGTACTATTATATGCCAGAATATAAAAGAAACAACCAGAATATACTAGAATATACCAGAATATACCATAGTATAGCAGAATATACTAGAATATACCATAATGTACCAGAATATACCAGAATATACCAGAATATACCAGAATATACCTGACTATACGAGAATATACCAGAATATACGAGAATATACTAGAATATACCATAATATACCAGAATATACGCGAATATACTAGAATATACCATAATATACCATAATATGCCCGAATATACTAGAATATACCAGAATATAAAAGGATATACCATAATAAACCAGAATATACCAGAATATACCAGAATATACGAGAATATACCAGAATATACCAGAATATACCACAATATACCTGACTATACGAGAATATACCATAATATACTAGAATATTCCATAATATACCAGAATATACCAAAATATACTAGAATTTACAGAAATATAAAAGAATATACCATAATATACCATAATATACCATAATATACCAGAATATACGAGAATATACCATAATATACAAGAATATACTAGAATATACCATAATGTACCAGAATGTACCAGAATATACCATAATATACCAGAATATACCAGAATATACCTGAATATACGAGAATATACAAGAATATACCATAATAAACCAGATTATACTAGAATATTCCATAATATACCAGAATATAACAGAATATACTAGAATTTACCGAAATATACGAGAATATACTAGAATATACCATAATATACCATAATATACCAGAATATACCAGAATATACCTGAATATACGAGAATATACAAGAATATACCATAATAAACCAGATGATACCAGAATATACCACAATATACTTGACTATACGAGAATATACCATAATATACTAGAATATCTCATAATATACCAGAATATACGAGAATATACTAGAATATACCATAATATACCATAATATACCATAATATGCCAGAATATACTAGAATAAACCATTATATACCAGAATATACCAGAATATATCAGAATGCACTAGAGTATACCAGAATATACCATAATATACCAAAATATACCAGAATATACGAGAATATACTAGAATATACCATAATATACCATAATATGCCAGAATATACTAGAATATACCATTATATACCAGAATACACCAGAATATATCAGAATGAACTAGAATATACCAGAATATACCATAATATACCAGAATATACCAGAATATACCTGAATATACGAAAATATACAAGAATATACCATAATAAACCAGATTATACTAGAATATTCCATAATATACCAGAATATAACAGAATACACAAGTATTTACCAAAATATACCAAAATATATTATAATATAACAGAATATATTATTATATGCCAGAATATAAAAGAATCAACCTGAATATACTAGAATATACCAGAACATACCAGGATATACCACAGTATAACAGAATATACTAGAATATACCATAATATACTAGAATATCTCATAATATACCAGAATATACGAGAATATACTAGAATATACCATAATATACCATAATATGCCAGAATATACTAGAATATACCATTATATACCATTATATACCAGAATATACCAGAATATATCAGAATGCACTAGAGTATACCAGAATATACCATAATATACCAGAATATACCAGAATATAACATAATATACTACAATTTACCGAAATATACCAGAATATACTATGATATACCAGAATATACTATTATTTGACAGAATATAAAAGAAACAACCAGAATATACTAGAATATACCAGAATATACTAGAATATACCATAATATACTAGAATATCCCATAATATACCATAATATACCAGAATATACCAGAATATACCAGAATATACGAGAATATACCATAATATACAAGAATAAACTAGAATATACCATAATGTACCAGAATATACCAGAATATACCAGAATATTCCAGAATATACTAGAATATCTCATAATATACCAGAATATACGAGAATATACTAGAATATACCATAATAAACCATAATATGGCAGAATATACTAGAATAAACCATTATATACCAGAATATACCAGAATATATCAGAATGCACTAGAGTATACCAGAATATACCATAATATACCAGAATATACCAGAATATACCAGAATATACCTGAATATACTAGAATATACCATAATATACCATAATATGCCAGAATATACTAGAATATACCATTATATACCAGAATATACCAGAATATACCAGAATATATCAGAATGCACTAGAGTATACCAGAATATACCATAATATACCAGAATATACCAGAATATACCTGAATATACGAAAATATACAAGAATATACCATAATAAACCAGATTATAGTAGAATATTCCATAATATACCAGAATATAACAGAATATACTAGTATTTACCGAAATATACCAAAATATATTATAATATAACAGAATATATTATTATATGCCAGAATATAAAAGAATCAACCAGAATATACTAGAATATACCAGAATATACCAGGATATACCACAGTATAACAGAATATACTAGAATATACCATAATATACTAGAATATCTCATAATATACCAGAATATACGAGAATATACTAGAATATACCATAATATACCATAATATGCCAGAATATACTAGAATATACCATTATACACCATTATATACCAGAATATAACAGAATATATCAGAATGCACTAGAGTATACCAGAATATACCATAATATACCAGAATATACCAGAATATACCTGAATATACGAGAATATACAAGAATACACCATAATAAACCAGATTATACTAGAATATTCCATAATATACCAGAATATAACATAATATACTACAATTTACCGAAATATACCAGAATATACTATAATATACCAGCATATACTATTATATGCCAGAATATAAAAGAAACAACCAGAATATACTAGAATATACCAGAATATACCATAGTATAGCAGAATATAGTAGAATATACCATAATATACTAGAATATCCCATAATATACCAGTATATACGAGAACATACTAAAATATACCATAATATACCAGAATATACCATAATATACCATAATATACCATAATATACCAGAATATACCAGAATATACCAGAATATACGAGAATATACCATAATATACAAGAATATACTAGAATATAACATAATGTACCAGAATATACCAGAATATACCAGAATATTCCAGAATATACCTGACTATACGAGAATATACCATAATATACTAGAATATCCCATAATATACCAGAATATACGAGAATATACTAGAATATACCATAATATACCATAATATGCCAGAATATACTAGAATATACCATAATGTACCAGAATATACCAGAATATACCAGAATATACCACAATATACTTGACTATACGAGAATATACCATAATATACTAGAATATCTCATAATATACCAGAATATACGAGAATATACCATACACCATACACCATAATGTACCAGAATATACCAGAATATACCAGAATATACCACAATATACTTGACTATACGAGAATATACCATAATATACTAGAATATCTCATAATATACCAGAATATACCAGAATATATCAGAATGCACTAGAGTATACCAGAATATACCATAATATACCAAAATATACCAGAATATACCTGAATATACTAGAATATACCATAATATACCATAATATGCCAGAATATACCAGAAAATACTAGAATCTTCCATAATATACCAGCATATAACAGAATATACTAGAATTTACCGAAATATACCAGAATATACTATTATATGCCAGAATATAAAAGAATCAACCAGAATATACTAGAATATACCAGAATATACCATAGTATACGAAAATATACCATAGTATACGAAAATATACTAGAATATACCAAAATATACCAGAATAAATGAGGATATAACAAAATATACCAGAATATACTAGGATATAACCTAATATACCAGAATATACCAGAATAATCCAGAATATACCATAATATACCAGAATATACTAGAATATTCCATAATATACCATAATATACCAGAAAATACTAGAATCTTCCATAATATACCAGCATATAACAGAATATACTAGAATTTACCGAAATATACCAGAATATACTATTATATGCCAGAATATAAAAGAATCAACCAGAATATACTAGAATATACCAGAATATACCATAGTATACGAAAATATACTAGAATATACCAAAATATACCAGAATAAATGAGGATATAACAAAATATACCAGAATATACTAGGATATAACCTAATAAACCAGAATATACCAGAATAATCCAGAATATACCATAATATACCAGAATATACTAGAATATTCCATAATATCCGAGAATATAACATTATATACAAGAATATACTAGAATATACCATAATGTACCAGAATATACCAGAATATACCAGAATATACCTGACTATACGAGAATATACCATAATATACTAGAATATCCCATAATATACCAGAATATACGAGAATATACTAGAATATACCATAATATACCAGAATATACGCGAATATACTAGAATATACCATAATATACCATAATATGCCAGAATATACCATAATATACTAGAATATCCCATAATATACCAGAATATATGAGAATATACTAGAATATACCATAATATACCATAATATGCCAGAATATACTAGAATATACCATGACATACCAGAATATACCATAATATACCAGAATATACCATAATATACCATAATATACCAGAATATACCAGAATATACCAGAATATACGAGAATATACCAGAATATACCAGAATATACCACAATATACCTGACTAAACGAGAATATACCATAATATACTAGAATATTCCATAATATACCAGAATATACCAAAATATACTAGAATTTACAGAAATATAAAAGAATATACCATAATATACCATAATATACCATAATATACCAGAATATACGAGAATATACCATAATATACCAGAAAATACGAGAATGTACCATAATATACAAGAATATACTAGAATATACCAAAATGTACCAGAATATACCAGAATATAACAGAATATACCAGAATCTACCAGAATATACTAGAATTTACCACAATATGCCAGAATATACCAGAAGATACCTGACTACACGATAATATACCATAATATACTAGAATATCCCATAATATACCAGAATATACGACAATATACTAGAATATCCCACAATATACCAGAATATACGAGAATATACTAGAATATACCATAATATACCATAATATGCCAGAATATACTAGAATATACCATTATATACCAGAATATACCATAATATACCAGAATATACTAGAATATTCCATAATATACCAGAATATACCAAAATATACTAGAATTTACAGAAATATAAAAGAATATACCATAATATACCATAATATACCATAATATACCAGAATATACGAGAATATACCATAATATACAAGAATATACTAGAATATACCATAATGTACCAGAATGTACCAGAATATAGCATAATATACCAGAATATACCAGAATATACCTGAATATACGAGAATATACAAGAATATACCATAATAAACCAGATTATACTAGAATATTCCATAATATACCAGAATATAACAGAATATACTAGAATTTACGGAATATACGAGAATATACTATAACATACCAGAATATCCTATTACATGCCAGAATATAAAAGAATCAACCAGAATATACTATAATATACCAGAATATACTATTATATGCCAGAATATAAAAGAATCAACCAGAATATACTAGAATATACCAGAATATACCAGGATATACCATAGTATAGAAGAATATACTAGCATATACCATAATATACGAGAACATCCCATAATATACCAGAATATACGAGTATATACTAGAATATACCAGAATATACCAGAATATACCAGAAAATACGAGAATGTACCATAATATACAAGAATATACTAGAATATACCAAAATGTACCAGAATATACCAGAATGTAACAGAATATACCAGAAAATACCAGAATATACCAGAATATACGAGAATATACCATAATATACAAGAATATACTAGAATATACCATAATGTACCAGAATGTACCAGAATATACCATAATATACCAGAATATACCAGAATATACCTGAATATACGAGAATATACAAGAATATACCATAATAAACCAGATTATACTAGAATATTCCATAATATACCAAAATATAACAGAATATACTAGAATTTACCGAAATATACGAGAATATACTAGAATATACCAGAATATACTATTATATGCCAGAATATAAAAGAATCAACCAGAATATACTATAATATACCAGAATATACTATAATATACCAGAATATACTATTATATGCCAGAATATAAAAGAATCAACCAGAATATACAAGAATATACCATAGTATAACAGAATATACCAGAATATACCAGAATATACCTGAATATACGAGAATATACAAGAATATACCATAATAAACCAGATGATACTAGAATATTCCTTAATATACCAGAATATAGCAGAATATACTAGAATTTACCGAAAGATACCAGAATATACTATAGTATACCAGAATATACTATTATATGCCAGAATATAAAAGAATCAACCAGAATATACTAGAATATACCAGAATATACCAGGATATACCATAGTATAAAAGAATATACTAGCATATACCATAATATACTAGAATATCCCATAATATACCAGAATATACGAGTGTATACTAGAATATACCAGAATATACTAGAATATACTAGAATATCCCACAATATACCAGAATATACGAGAATATACTAGAATATACCATAATATACCATAATATGCCAGAATATACTAGAATATACCATTACATACCAGAATATACCATAATATACCAGAATATACTAGAATATTCCATAATATACCAGAATATACCAAAATATACTAGAATTTACAGAAATATAAAAGAATATACCATAATATACCATAATATACCATAATATACCAGAATATACGAGAATATACCATAATATACAAGAATATACTAGAATATACCATAATGTACCAGAATGTACCAGAATATAGCATAATATACCAGAATATACCAGAATATACCTGAATATACGAGAATATACAAGAATATACCATAATAAACCAGATTATAATAGAATATTCCATAATATACCAGAATATAACAGAATATACTAGAATTTACGGAATATACGAGAATATACTATAACATACCAGAATATACTATTACATGCCAGAATATAAAAGAATCAACCAGAATATACTATAATATACCAGAATATACTATTATATGCCAGAATATAAAAGAATCAACCAGAATATACTAGAATAGACCAGAATATACCAGGATATACCATAGTATAGAAGAATATACTAGCATATACCATAATATACTAGAATATCCCATAATATACCAGAATATACGAGTATATACTAGAATATACCAGAATATACCAGAATATACCAGAAAATACAAGAATGTACCATAATATACAAGATTATACTAGAATATACCAAAATGTACCAGAATATAACAGAATATACCAGAATATACCAGAATATACTAGAATTTACCACAATATGCCAGAATATACCAGAAGATACCTGACTACACGATAATATACCACAATATAATAGAATATCCCATAATATACCACAATATACGAGAATATACTAGAATATCCCACAATATACCAGAATATACGAGAATATACTAGAATATACCATAATATACCATAATATGCCAGAATATACTAGAATATACCATTATATACCAGAATATACCATAATATACCAGAATATACTAGAATATTCCATAATATACCAGAATATACCAAAATATACTAGAGTTTACAGAAATATAAAAGAATATACCATAATATACCATAATATACCATAATATACCAGAATATACGAGAATATACCATAATATACAAGAATATACTAGAATATACCATAATGTACCAGAATGTACCAGAATATACCATAATATACCAGAATATACCAGAATATACCTGAATATACGAGAATATACAAGAATATACCATAATAAACCAGATTATACTAGAATATTCCATAATATACCAGAATATAACAGAATATACTAGAATTTACGGAATATACGAGAATATACTATAACATACCAGAATATACTATTATATGCCAGAATATAAAAGAATCAACCAGAATATACTATAATATACCAGAATATACTATTATATGCCAGAATATAAAAGAATCAACCAGAATATACCAGAATATACCATAGTATAACAGAATATACCAGAATATACCATAATATACTAGAATATCCCATAATATACCAGAATATACGAGAATATACTAGAATATACCATAATATACTAGAATATCCCACAATATACCAGAATATACGAGAATATACTAGAATATACCATAATATACCATAATATGCCAGAATATACTAGAATGTTCCATAATATACCAGAATATACCAAAATATACTAGAATTTACAGAAATATAAAAGAATATACCATAATATACCATAATATACCATAATATACCAGAATATACGAGAATATACCATAATATACAAGAATATACTAGAATATACCATAATGTACCAGAATGTACCAGAATATACCATAATATACCAGAATATACCAGAATATACCTGAATATACGAGAATATACAAGAATATACCATAATAAACCAGATTATACTAGAATATTCCATAATATACCAAAATATAACAGAATATACTAGAATTTACCGAAATATACGAGAATATACTATAATATACCAGAATATACTATTATATGCCAGAATATAAAAGAATCAACCAGAATATACTATAATATACCAGAATATACTATTATATGCCAGAATATAAAAGAATCAACCAGAATATACAAGAATATACCATAGTATAACAGAATATACCAGAATATACCATAATATACTAGAATATCCCATAATATACCAGTATATACGAGAACATACTAGTATATACCATAATATACCATAATATACCAGAATACACCAGAATATACCTGACTATACCTGACTATACGAGAATACACCATAATATACTAGAATATCCCATAATATACCAGAATATACGAGAATATACTAGAATATACCATAATATACCATAATATGCCAGAATATACTAGAATATACCATTATATACCAGAATACACCAGAATATATCAGAATGAACTAGAGTATACCAGAATATACCAGAATATACCAGAATATACCTGAATATACGAAAATATACAAGAATATACCATAATAAACCAGATTATACTGGAATATTCCATAATATACCAGAATATAACAGAATATACTAGTATTTACCGAAATATACCAAAATATATTATAATATAACAGAATATATTATTATATGCCAGAATATAAAAGAATCAACCAGAATATACTAGAATATACCAGAATATACCAGGATATACCATAGTATAACAGAATATACTAGAATATACCATAATATACTAGAATATCTCATAATATACCAGAATATACGAGAATATACTAGAATATACCATAATAAACCATAATATGCCAGAATATACTAGAATAAACCATTATATACCAGAATATACCAGAATATATCAGAATGCACTAGAGTATACCAGAATATACCATAATATACCAGAATATACCAGAATATACCAGAATATACCTGAATATACTAGAATATACCATAATATACCATAATATGCCAGAATATACTAGAATATACCATTATATACCAGAATATACCAGAATATACCAGAATATATCAGAATGCACTAGAGTATACCAGAATATACCATAATATACCAGAATATACCAGCATATACCTGAATATACGAAAATATACAAGAATATACCATAATAAACCAGATTATACTAGAATATTCCATAATATACCAGAATATAACAGAATATACTAGTATTTACCGAAATATACCAAAATATATTATAATATAACAGAATATATTATTATATGCCAGAATATAAAAGAATCAACCATAATATACTAGAATATACCAGAATATACCAGGATATACCACAGTATAACAGAATATACTAGAATATACCATAATATACTAGAATATCTCATAATATACCAGAATATACGAGAATATACAAGAATATACCATAATATACCATAATATGCTAGAATATACTAGAATATACCATTATACACCATTATATACCAGAATATACCAGAATATATCAGAATGCACTAGAGTATACCAGAATATACCATAATATACCAGAATATACCAGAATATACCTGAATATACGAGAATATACAAGAATACACCATAATAAACCAGATTATACTAGAATATTCCATAATATACCAGAATATAACATAATATACTACAATTTACCGAAATATACCAGAATATACTATAATATACCAGAATATACTATTATATGCCAGAATATAAAAGAAACAACCAGAATATACTAGAATATACCAGAATTTACCATAGTATAGCAGAATATACTAGAATATACCATAATATACTAGAATATCCCATAATATACCAGTATATACGAGAACATACTAAAATATACCATAATATACCAGAATATACCATAATATACCATAATATACCATAATATACCAGAATATACCATAATATACCATAATATACCAGAATATACCAGAATATACCAGAATATACGAGAATATACCATAATATACAAGAATATACTAGAATATAACATAATGTACCAGAATATACCAGAATATACCAGAATATTCCAGAATATACCTGACTATACGAGAATATACCATAATATACTAGAATATCCCATAATATACCAGAATATACGAGAATATACTAGAATATACCATAATATACCATAATATGCAAGAATATACTAGAATATACCATAATGTACCAGAATATACCAGAATATACCAGAATATACCACAATATACCTGACTATACGAGAATATACCATAATATACTAGAATATCTCATAATATACCAGAATATACGAGAATATACTAGAATATACCATAATATACCATAATATACCATAATATGCCAGAATATACTAGAATAAACCATTATATACCAGAATATACCAGAATATATCAGAATGCACTAGAGTATACCAGAATATACCATAATATACCAAAATATACGAGAATATACCTGAATATACTAGAATATACCATAATATACCATAATATGCCAGAATATACTAGAATATACCATTATATACCAGAATATACCAGAATATATCAGAATACACTAGAGTATACCAGAATATACCATATAATATACCAGAATATACCAGAATATACCTGAATATACAAGAATATACCAGAATATACCTGACTATACGAGAATATACCAGAATATACGAGAATATACTAGAATATACCATAATATACCATAATATACCAGAAAATACTAGAATCTTCCATAATATACCAGCATATAACAGAATATACTAGAATTTACCGAAATATACCAGAATATACTATTATATGCCAGAATATAAAAGAATCAACCAGAATATACTAGAATATACCAGAATATACCATAGTATACGAAAATATACTAGAATATACCAAAATATACCAGAATAAATGAGGATATAACAAAATATACCAGAATATACTAGGATATAACCTAATATACCAGAATATACCAGAATAATCCAGAATATACCATAATATACCAGAATATACTAGAATATTCCATAATATCCGAGAATATAACATTATATACAAGAATATACTAGAATATACCATAATGTACCAGAATACACCAGAATATAACAGAATATACCAGAATATACCTGAATATACGAGAATATACCAGAATATACCATAATAAACCAGAATATACTAGAATATTCCATAATATACAAGAATATACTAGAAAATACGAGAATGTACCATAATATACTAGAATATCCCATAATATACCAGAATATACGAGAATATACTAGAATATACCATAATATACCAGAATATACGCGAATATACTAGAATATACCATAATATACCATAATATGCCAGAATATACTAGAATATACCAGAATATACCAGGATATACCATAGTATAACAGAATATACTAGAATATACCATAATATACTAGAATATCCCATAATATACCAGAATATACGAGAATATACTAGAATATACCATAATATACCAGAATATACAAGAATATACTAGAATATACCATGACATACCAGAATATACCATAATATACCAGAATATACCATAATATACGAGAATATACCAGAATATACCAGAATATACCACAATATACCTGACTATACGAGAATATACCATAATATACTAGAATATCTCATAATATACCAGAATATACGAGAATATAATAGAATATACCACAATATACCATAATATGCCAGAATATACTAGAATAAACCATTATATACCAGAATATAACAGAATATAACAGAATATACCAGAATATAGTTGAATATACGAGAATATACCAGAATATACCCTAATAAACCAGAATATACTAGAATATTCCATAATATACAAGAATATACTAGAATATACCATAATGTACCAGAATATACCAGAATATACCAGAATATACCAGAATATACCTAACTATACGAGAATATACTAGAATATACCATAATATACCAGAATATACGCGAATATACTAGAATATACCATAATATACCATAATATACCATAATATGCCAGAATATACTAGAATATACCAGAATATAAAAGGATATACCATAGTATAACAGAATATACTAGAATATACCATAATATACTAGAATATCCCATAATATACCAGAATATACGAGAATATACTAGAATATACCATAATATACCATAATATGCCAGAATATACTAGAATATACCATGACATACCAGAATATACCATAATATACCAGAATATACCATAATATACCATAATATACCAGAATATACCAGAATATACCAGAATATACGAGAATATACCAGAATATACCACAATATACCTGACTATACGAGAATATACCATAATATACTAGAATATTCCATAATATACCAGAATATACCAAAATATACTAGAATTTACAGAAATATAAAAGAATATACCATAATATACCATAATATACCATAATATACCAGAATATACGAGAATATACCATAATATACAAGAATATACTAGAATATACCATAATGTACCAGAATGTACCAGAATATACCATAATATACCAGAATATACCAGAAAATACGAGAATGTACCATAATATACAAGAATATACTAGAATATACCAAAATGTACCAGAATATACCAGAATATAGCAGAATATACCAGAATATACCAGAATATACTAGAATTTACCACAATATGCCAGAATATACCAGAAGATACCTGACTACACGATAATATACCATAATATACTAGAATATCCCATAATATACCAGAATGTACGAGAATATACTAGAATATACCATAATATACCATAATATGCCAGAATATACTAGAATATACCATTATATACAAGAATATACCATAATATACCAGAATATACTAGAATATTCCATAATATACCAGAATATACCAAAATATACTAGAATTTACAGAAATATAAAAGAATATACCATAATATACCAGAATATACGAGAATATACCATAATATACAAGAATATACTAGAATATACCATAATGTACCAGAATGTACCAGAATATACCATAATATACCAGAATATACCAGAATATACCTGAATATACGAGAATATACAAGAATATACCATTATAAACCAGATTATACTAGAATATTCCATAATATACCAGAATATAACAGAATATACTAGAATTTACGGAATATACGAGAATATACTATAACATACCAGAATATAGTATTATATGCCAGAATATAAAAGAATCAACCAGAATATACTATAATATACCAGAATATACTATTATATGCCAGAATATAAAAGAATCAACCAGAATATACCAGAATATACCATAATATACCAGAATATACCAGAATATACCTGAATATACGAGAATATACAAGAATATACCATAATAAACCAGATTATACTAGAATATTCCATAATATACCAGAATATAACAGAATATACTAGAATTTACCGAAATATACGAGAATATACTAGAATATACCATAATATACCATAATATGCCAGAATATACTAGAATATACCAGAATATACCAGGATATACCATAGTATAACAGAATGCACTAGAGTATACCAGAATATACCATAATATACCAGAATATACCAGGATATACCATAGTATAACAGAATATACTAGAATATACCATAATATACCATAATATGCCAGAATATACTAGAATATACCATTATATACCAGAATATACCAGAATTTATCAGAATATACTAGAATATACCAGAATATACCAGAATATACCAAAATATACTGGAATTTACAGAAATATAAAAGAATATACCATAATATACCATAATATACCATAATATACCAGAATATACGAGAATATACCATGATATACAAGAATATACTAGAATATACTATAATATACCATAATATACCAGAATACACCAGAATATACCTGACTATACCTGACTATACGAGAATACACCATAATATACTAGAATATCCCATAATATACCAGAATATACGAGAATATACTAGAATATACCATAATATACCATAATATGCCAGAATATACCAGAATATACCATTATATACCAGAATATACCAGAATATATCAGAATACACTAGAGTATACCAGAATATACCATAATATACCAGAATATACCAGAATATACCTGAATATACGAGAATATACAAGAATATACCATAATAAACCAGATGATACTAGAATATTCCTTAATATACCAGAATATAGCAGAATATATTAGAATTTACCATAATATACCATAATATGCCAGAATATACTAGAATATACCAGAATATACCAGGATATACCATAGTATAACAGAATGCACTAGAGTATACCAGAATATACCATAATATACCAGAATATACCAGGATATACCAAAGTATAACAGAATATACTAGAATATACCATAATAAACTAGAATATCCCACAATATACCAGAATATACGAGAATATACTAGAATATACCATAATATACCATAATATGCCAGAATATACTAGAATATACCATTATATACCAGAATATACCAGAATTTATCAGAATATACTAGAATATACCAGAATATACCAGAATATACCAAAATATACTAGAATTTACAGAAATATATAAGAATATACCATAATATACCATAATATACCATAATATACCAGAATATACGAGAATATACCATAATATACAAGAATATACTAGAATATACCATAATGTACCAGAATGTACCAGAATATACCATAATATACCAGAATATACCAGAATATACGTGAATATACGAGAATATACAAGAATATACCATAATAAACCAGATTATACTAGAATATTCCATAATATACCAGAATATAACAGAATATACTAGAATTTACCGAAATATACCAGAATATACTATAATATACCAGAATATACTATTATATGCCAGAATATAAAAGAATCAACCAGAATATACTGTAATATACCAGAATATACTATTATATGCCAGAATATAAAAGAATCAACCAGAATATACTAGAATATACCAGAATATACCATAGTATAACAGAATATTCCAGAATATACCATAATATACCATAATATGCCAGAATATACTAGAATATACCATTATATACCAGAATATACCAGAATTTATCAGAATATACTAGAATATACCAGAATATACCATAATATACCAGAAAATACTAGAATCTTCCATAATATACCAGAATATAACAGAATATACTAGAATTTACCGAAATATACCAGAATATACCAGAATATACCAGAATATACCATAATATACCAGAAAATACTAGAATCTTCCATAATATACCAGAATATAACAGAATATACTAGAATTTACCGAAATATACCAGAATATACCATAATATACCATAATATACCAGAATATACCAGACTATACGAGATTATACCATAATATACAAGAATATACTAGAATATACCATAATGTACCAGAATATACCAGAATATACCTGACTATACGAGAATACACCATAATATACTAGAATATCCCATAATATACCAGAATATACGAGAATATACTAGAATATACCATAATATACCATAATATGCCAGAATATACTAGAATATACCATTATATACCAGAATATACCAGAATATATCAGAGTACACTAGGGTATACCAGAATATACCATAATATACCAGAATATACGAGAATATACTAGAATATACCAGAATATACCAGAAAATACGAGAATGTACCATAATATACAAGAATATACTAGAATATACCAAAATGTACCAGAATATACCAGAATATAACAGAATATACCAGAATATACCATAATATACTAGAATATACTATTATATGCCAAAATATAAAAGAATCAACCAGAATATACCAGAATATACCATAGTATACCAGAATATGCTGGAATATACCAGAATATACTAGAATTTGCCGAAATAATCCAGAATATACCATAATATACAAGAATATACTAGAATATACTAGAATATACCATAATATACCAGAATATACCAGAATATACCAGAATATGCCAGAACTATACTAGATATACCAGAACTATATCCGTCATCGCTTGATTATCGCGACACACACCGGAGCGCGCTCTGCGCAGAGGTCGCCACGCTTAACTGGTTAAATAATTTATCATTGTATACGCAAATGTATTTTCTTAATGAAAATATATTAGAAACATCTTTGTTCTGCAAATTTTACCACCGGTTAAAGTGTAAACAAATTTTTTTAAATATGGTCGTATTCTTCGATTCTTCCTGTTTGAAATTCCGTTTTTTAATTCGCGGAGCATCAAAAATTGCAAATATTGGGTACTTGAAACTGTTATAAAAATAATTAGGTCGGAGGGAAAGTTCTACCGTATTTTAAAGAAAACATGTGAATCAGTTTATAAAAATACATGTTTAATATTATTCAATGATATAATTTCCATTATTTGTAAGGACTTGTTGCCATCTTTCAGGTAACCTGTCCATTCTTGTTTCCCAATGACTCAATAGCAACGTGTGTTTTTGATTTACAAGCAAAATTACCTGCTTAGGGATAGTACGCAGAGCGATAATGCAGATAGGTAGAAGGTGTTGTACCGTTCGGTTAGCCCAAGCCCATCAATTTTATGACGGGCAAGATCAGATGTTGGTCAACTTTAAAAATGAGGCTAACGTAAAAATTAGTTTCTACGACGAGTTTTAATTACTTTATGACCACCGTCCGACGAAAACACGAAGGGAAACACACAGTCAACACGTGCTGGAAGTGACTCCCTCATACTAAATCATAATATAAAAAATAAAACGTATAAAAACAAACGTAAAACATAACAATAGATACTATTTTTACCAAGAAATTCCCGTATGATTAATTTCATGATATTCGACGTAAGCTGTGGATTATAGTAGTGGGCTAAGGATATTAAACTGTTACCGCCCACTACTACGCGATTGTAGGGGGTGGAAAGACGCCATTTCGTATGGGTTCGAAGTGGTGACATTGTATTGATACGAATGCGCGGCCGATTGGTTCAGAGTGGAAGAGGCAGGCCTTGTTTCACACGCATTTTCGGCTGTATTAGAAATATTGGCTACGGCGGTCACACAAACTATATAGCGTGTGACTTTCGACGCCAAAACATTGAGCCTACAGGCGCGGCTGAGGTGGGGATAGGTTTGTTAGCATAGTAATAAATTGTTATTTTGTTTATTATAACGATTAAATTCCTTAACAACGTTTTCTCCACCTATTACCACGAGGAACTCTGGTAAGTTCTGCTTGATAGCTTTTTAAATAAATACAGCATGTTCACTCTGGCTTAGGTGTCGCCACGCCACGAGCCGTCAGGCTCGCGGAAAACATTCTCTACGAGGCCGGCAGGCTCTAGCATTGGCCTGCGAACCCCTGGGGTTCTGGTAGCAGAGGACACGCTGTGCCTTTGTTCCGAGTCTCTCGAACCTTCTCAAGTGGCTGTCCCGAACCCCAAAATTCGTATAAACTGGGAAAAGCCAGGCTTGTTGGCCTGTGAGATATGCATTGACCTTCCGGAGGGGGCGCTCCACTATAGACGCATTGGAGCGCCTGCGCCTCCTCCGGGAGCAGGCTGTCGCTCGGGGCAGGGTGTTGATAGCTGTGTCATTGGACATTTCCAATGCATTCAACACCCTGCCCTGGTCGGAGATAATGGGAGCGCTGGACCATTTCCAAGTGCCCCCTTATCTCCGGGAGTTGGTCGGCGATTACCTCCGCGGCAGAGAGGTTGTTTACACCGGCCGGTATAACACCGTTTACGCGAGGGAGACGCACCGCGGTGTTCCACAGGGGTCGGTCCTCGGGCCGCTCCTGTGGAACTTGGCATATGACGCGGTGCTGCGGGTTGTCCTCCCCCCGGATACGGGTGTCATCTGCTATGCAGATGACACCCTGGTTTATGCCGAGGGGGAGGATTGGAGGAGGACCAGGCACCTCGGAGAGGCTGCCCTGGACTGCGTGGTCGGGCGAATCTGGAGAATGGGGTTGACCGTGGCCGCCACAAAAACCGAGGCGATTTGGATATATTTAGATATGGATATTGGATATATATAGGGTGTGGCGGCTGCCCCGTGGCCAAGATCTCCGGATTCGCGTCGCTGAAACCTCCGTCGCGATCGGGCCCAGGATGAGGTACCTGGGCCTGGTCATAGACGGCCGCTGGCGATTCGATGAACACTTCGAGCTCCTCGCCCCCCGACTAGAGAGGACGGCAGCCGCATTGGCGCGGCTGCTGCCGAATGTCGGGGGGCCGGATTTGAAAGTACGCCGCCTCTATATGGAGGTGGTGCTGTCTATAGCCCTGTATGGGGCCCCCGTATGGCACCGCTCGCTCGAGGCCAGCACGCCCAGCCGCAAACTCTTGGAAAGAGTGCGGCGGCGGCTGGCCTTGCGGGTCATACGGGGGTACCGCACCATCTCCACCAAGGCGGCGGGACTCCTCACCGTGATTCCACCCTTCACTGTGGTGGCGGCGGAGCGGGCGAAGTTATACCAGATCGCCCGCTCCTTCCGCCGCCCGCCGGGGGTGGAACTCACGCGCGAGGAGGAGTTGCAGCTCGAGGGCCAGAATCGCCAGGACCGGACGGAAGCTTTTTCGGAGTGGAGGGCGCTGTTGGCGCCCTCCATACGTCCGATTGTCCGGGCCCTCCTGCCCATATTTTATATATGGTGCAGGAGGCGGGGAAGGTTGACCTTCCGCCTCACGCAGGTGCTCTCCGGCCATAGTTGCTTCGGAGAGTACCTGCACAGAATGGGGCGGGAGCCGACTGCGCAGTGCCACCACTGCGGCGAAGATGTAGACACGGCGCGGCATACCCTGGAGGAGTGCCCTGCTTGGCCCGGCCGCGCCGTGTCATGAGAGCCGCAGTGGGCGGGTGGGACCTCGCGCTGTCGACCGTGGTCGACCACATGGTCTGCAGCGTGGGGTCGTGGAAGGCGGTGGCCTCCTTCTGTGAGGTCGTAATAACCCAGAAGGAGGCCGCCGAGCGGGCCCGGGAAAGGGACCCGGGCTCGGCCAGGAATGTGTGGGCGCGGGGACGACCCCCGCGCCGACGTGTGCCCCCAGGAGGGAGGTGGCGAAGGCTGGGAGGGCGCAGGGGTCTCCCTCGCGTCAACGTGTGCCCCCGGTGGTGGGGGGCGGAGTGGGGTTGGCGCGGGGAGTTTCCCCGCGCCCTGTCATGCCCCCACAACTGGGGGCGGCGAACTTGGGGGCCCGGGGGGTGAGCTGACCCGGGCCCCGGGAGGGAGCATAGCTCCCCCCGTGATAGGCCGACACCCCCTGGGTTAGTTTCCCGGTGTGGGGGGGTGTCGGTCCGTCCCTCCCCGATTGGGGAGGGGGATCCGTGGGGGGTATTGGGTGAGGAAGGGTCGGGGCGTGCCGGATCGCGCCTCCGACGGCCCTTCCTTCCGGTGGCGGCGTCTTCTTGCCTCGGCCGGGGCTGGTTCCTTCGGGATACCGGCTCCGAGCGGGACACGAAGACTCCGGGAGCTGTGGGTGGACCGAGCTGGGGCTCGGGAAGCCCAATCCGAAGGCTCCAGGGATGGGGACACCGGGCGGGTCCCTCCGCCCGGGGTCTTATAGCGTAGGCAGTGGGGGAGGTTAACCCCTCCCCCGGGGTATGATGATAGCCGGGAGGTGTCCTGTTGAGTACTCGCGTCATCCAGGCACCTCCCGTGTAGCTTAGGTGGGCGTGAGGTTTTAGTGGGTAGTCTCCGGGGGTTCCGCCCTCCGGGGAGAGTCCCACATAACCCCGGCTTCCCCCAGGGAGTCGGGGTATGTATAAAACATTTCCTCACGATAAAAAAAAGATATGCATTGACCTTTAACCGCTCAGCCAACCAGCAATGTTGTAAACGTTACGAACATTGTGGTATATGCCCCACTGTAACGAGTCCGTTTCCCGGCGGATCTCGATACAACGGGTTCCTCGCGGCCGGATTTGGCTCGCCGTGCCAGGGTTCGCGCGGGATAACGCGAGGGTTACGGCGGGACGCGGACGGTCGAGCACGGGTGATTAACGACACGAGTATTCAAAATGTTCGTCACTGTCCCGGCTTCGCGTTTCGGTGGTCGGCGGTCGCGATTCGGGTCTCGATCGCTCGGCGTTCGGGTCGGCCCTCCAGGTGATCCAGTACGCAGCGGCGTATTCGGGGTTCGCGGGTCGCGGAAAAATTCGGCACACTCGCGATTACAATTTCGCGGGTATAAATACACTCTCGCGAGTCGTATTCAGCGGGCGGCTTCTCGGCGTCGCAAAAGGACGATTCCGGTCGTGATCGGGCGGTCGGTATCGGCGGCTAGAAATCGGATCGGAACGTACGTCTTTTCGCGAGCGTGGCGGAAAGCCAAAGAGACCGTTTTCAGGCTCGTCTCTCTCGTCTCCTAGGCGAGGGGGTGCGGTGCGGTACGGTTCGCGGCCGACTTTTCCGGCGTCGTCATGTATCCGGCGCGACGGTATTCCATCATGGCGGGTTCCCGCCAAGATCGGTTCGGTGATGCGGGGATCGCAGGGGCGCTCGCGGGTGCCGGCGGATCTCGGTATCCGTCGGCCGTGTTCGGCTCGGAACGGGCCTGGCGCAGCCAGGTCTGTTACACCACAAAATACAATTTATTCTTTCTCTTAAATCACATTTCTTAGGTCAAAAAATGTAATAACTTGTTTCAATGTAATAAAGTTAAAAATTACTTAATATATACCTGCGGTAAAACCAACAAGTGTAACTTTCCTCCTAATAGCAGAAACGTCGAAAAAATTCGGTTTTTATTGTTTTTGACGATTATGTCCCACAAAAAAAAATCTTAAAAAAAATTGACGACACTGCCTGTTATAGTACTTTATCAGGGAACCAAACAGTAGAATAGCATGTTTTCATATTTTCGAGAAATCTGCATTTTTCCGATTTTTTGGGGGGTTTTCATTTTTTACGATCACAATTTGCAACAAAAAAATCTGAAAAAATTCTCAAAAATGCGCCTTAGGATCCAAACTTGCCACATTTTTTCAGAATTTTAGGAAGCATCAAGGTGCGGAAAATGCGCGGAAAAGCGCGCAATACAATTCACCCTGTAACTACCCTCACGGGCAAGCTAGGGGATTGAAATTTTACTCAGAGGGATTTGGGAAGGGCTTGGTCAGCTTTCGAATGGTTCATTAATCATTCAAAAACCTCTAAGGGCAGTTTTGACCATCTTAATCGGCTAGGCCTTTTATAAATTGTGTTAGATGAATAGTGTTTGTTATAAATATTTTTATATTTTAGAATGATTAAAAAATAAAATTAACTTTAATGTTTGAACTTTGTAATGTGTCCATTTTGCTTTCCTCCAATTTCCTCTGTATACCCCTGCATTCCTATACAGTAGATTCTCGTAAGTCAACCGAACGGTGTGTGTGTAAAAATATCCACTTTTAACTACAGATAATTAAATATTTTTTGCATTTGTTAAACAATAATTTTTAATTACTTTTCATTGATATTTTTGATAGAAAAATGAGTTGTTTAAATGTAATGTCTCAAACGATTTGTTACTTTCTGTGAGCAATAATTTTGTTAAATAAAAGAAGCGTTGGTTAATGGATTTTACAAACAACTGGTTTATTTTATTGTTGACTTTAATAACAAGGTTCTTGCACGAGGCTCACGCATACAGTGTTTCTATTAGACTGCACACACCACATTTAGTCGCAGATGGCGCTGTTCCATCATGGTAGCGTTCTCATGTATCATGTCGAATGTGAATGTACCCTAATACTCAACAAATTTTTAGGGATTTTAGAGGGATCCAGCGCGCTAGATTACTCTTTTTATCTAGCGCCAAGCATTACTGAAAATTCGCATCTTTGCATTATCGCGAAATGGCATGCGGATTCCCGGATTCCAGTGTGGTAGCACACTCTCACACACACCGCTCGGTCGACTAGGATATTGTACTAATTTTTGCGTAAGGTTATATTAATTATGCAGTAAAAACAGAGAGAAAGTATTAAGATAAATTGTGAAAAGAAAAGAAGAATGAAGTAATGTAATGTGGAAGGGTAAAGTTCAGTAAATATAAAATCACTGTTATTAAATGTAAATAGCTATACAGATAGATTTACAATAAATACAGAATATTTTATGTATTGATTAGATACAATAATGTAACACTGTAAATTATACTACCGTCAAAGTTATATCTATTTTGGACACATGGAAACATCGCCTGTGGAACAGGATATAATGTTAAATCTATTTTCTTTGGTTTAGCTATCGCCATATAAAAATGTGTGCTTCTGTGACATAAATATAACGAATGGTTAAGTTTTAACAAACAAACAACATACTGCATTCAAAAATCTTATGCACTCTCATGGCCCTATATAAAAAGTTTGCTATTGTGAGTTTATTACCATATAATATTTTAATACACTTATATACGAGTAACGACGTAGTTTGTGTAAATTCATAGCAGATTCACTTTCGCATCTCTTACATCCATCAGTGTATCATCATTCCTCATAAAATAATTTTTCTTTTTCGTTAGTAGACTGCAGGTTTTACGCATCTGCGGCAAGTGTAATTAAGTCAAAGATAATGAAGTATTAGCTTTAATAAAGCTTAACGAAGATGTGAATTTCTTCCTTAATTAGTAAAATTGTTCATTGAGATAACAAGATCCTATTTAATTACTGTTTCCATAGACAAGTTTATAAAAATGTGAATGCACACAAATATCCACAGTCTACCCATTACATGTCTAAAACAAGACACAAACAAATAATATTAATAATAGAATACAGGGGAAGCCCGAAATGGTGGCTACATACTTCATAGTACAAACTTCGCGGAAATCCACGACGATAGATTCAATATACGAAATCGCTAAGTAACATTCTTCAAATCAACAACTTTTCCTTTCTCAGCTAATCTGCTTTCTGCGGACTTTATCGGACATGCTTTCGCGACCTCGACAAAACTTCACGAAACGGTCACATTCTAAAAGGAAAACGATTCGAAATGAAACTAATCAAATCGGCACTTAAAACCTGCTCGCAATGACAGCGGTTCGTTTATGCCTGAAATAACCATGTTTCGTTTCATCGAAGCTATTTGATCGAGAGGATCAACCCTCGGCAAGCGGTGGCGTTACCCATCCATATTTTTCGTGCGTCTTAACAAGGCTCCTGAAAGATTCTTCAGCGGATCTCCTGTTGAACTCTTTGTTCGAGTTGAGCTTCCTCTCCACGCGACCCTGAAATTAAACATTTGTATGCAAAGTTAAACAATTAAATAAGATCGCTTATTAAATAAAACAAGTTCATCACGTTAGAATACGATTAAATAGCTTCGATACTGTAAATACGGTATGTAAATACGTCAGTAATCACTACGTCAGTAATCATTGCTACGAATTTGCCACCAAAATTTGTTTAAAAATTTCGATCAGGCTCAGTATTTGAGTGCAAAGTTTGCAGCCAAAATTCCATGCCAAATCAAGACCAAATCGAGGCCAAACCTTGGCTTCGTTATAGAGGGTAGGTCGATCACACTATTAGCGAACCTAACCTTGTTCTAAGAGTAAACCTTGCTGTAGGAGGGAAAACAGAATTAAATTATTGAAAATATGTGAAACTTAAAATTATATAATTTAGAAGTGTAAATAAAATTCTATCTTTCCTCCTACAGTAAGGTTTACTCCGATTTTGCTCGGTATACACTCGTAGAGCAAGGACTTAGTGCGACCGAACTGCTGTCGATAACGAAGCCAAGCTTCGACCTCAATTTGGCATGGAGTTTTGCCTGCAAACTTAGCACTCAAATCCTGTCGCTCTATTTCCGCATTTGGCTCAGAATTTGTCGACAAGTTTTGGTGCCATAGGTATACAAAATAGGGACCAAATTTTGTTCCAAGTAGGGTTTGGTACCAAATGGACAAGCCTTTTGCTCGCAAAGTGTGATACAAACATTGCGCAAAATTTGCTCGAAACAGCATTTGGCTAATTAGGGATGGACAAATGTTTTCTCACGCTCATAAATCGGTGTATGTTTTCCGGTATAGGCACATATACAGGAGCGTCAAGATAAATGCAGAATTTTTTCGAACAGTCACACAAATCAGATGTAGACAAGACAAATATAAACAAAGCAATTGTTGATAAGATAATTCACTATATAAGTCACCAATCAGTGAACAAGTGACGAAAATGTCACCCATTAATCGAGAATACGACTGAAGGGAGCGGCAATACTTAATTCGCACCGTGCCGGAAAATAGTCCGCTGAAATCATTTTTATAGTCAGCCCGACCCCTAGTCCCTGTTGCGGTCGGCCGCAATTCCTTTGACTGCTACATGTGGGGCGTAGTTCAGGCAAAGGTAAATGCAAAGCATTACAGTACCAAAGATACTCTATACAGCTCACCATCACGGAGGTGATTACAAGGTCATGGCAGCTAGTGAAGGCTACATCGAATAATTCCATTCTTTACATCATTCACTACTTTTGTACAAACTAGCGATAGAATATGACATTTTCTTCGAATTTGAACTGTTTTTTTTTTTATCCAATGACTTTTCTGCACATAACTCCACGACTCTGATCATGCATTTAAGTATTAATTTCAATACGAAAAATATTTTTACTATAACTCCTTCACTATGCAGATTCTAATTGTAAGAAATTTCTGTAGGTAAAAGTTGTTAGATTTCATGACATTTTTCTGAACATTCAAAAATTATTGTGCTACAACATTTAACAAAAAATGAGGTTGGCACCTTTTCAACTGTTAAGAAATTCACCTCCACAATATTCAAGTTAATATTTACAATAGTTTCTGACAAAGCAGCATGCAACACATCATCTTTTCCCACGGTATACATATACAGGGTGTTCATTTGAAAACTTCCCAGCCGAATATCTCGAAAAGTATGAAAGATATTAAAAAAGTGTAAAACACGTGTCCAAGGATTTCGAGGGGAAAAGAGGAGGACAGTACCAGTTTTTTATTTGAGTGGCGTTTTCAAGGTCATTTGAAGGTCAACTTTGTTTTTTCAAATGGAAACCCATATTTTTTATTATGGGATCTTATTGTACATAAAAAGTCCAGGGATTTTCGTACGATACATTTTTTTATCCGCGCACTAATTTCAGAGATATTTAAAGAGAAGTAGAGCGAGGTATATTATCGTGTAAAATTCTTTGACGCAAATCATTGATGTTTTCGAGTTGTACTAGCACGTACTATTTGAAAACAAAATAGTCCTCTATTGATCTCTTGTTTATGATGTCTCTCTTTCAATATAAGATTTTACTGTGACGTTCCTGTGCAAAGGAACGTGACGCTTGTGGCTCACTCGTAACGCGGTTAGCGGGAGCCACCCCCAACCGTGGAGTATCCCCATCGCGGGGTGTCCCCACCGCGAAGGAGCTCGCCACCAAAGTAAACAGCGAAAAAACTGGTCAAGCGCAGGTGACCATCACCCCACAAGGAAAAATTCGGAGAAGATCCCGAAATAGAAGAAAATATGGCGGAAACACTAGTATAAATTCGGCTGCTAGAAAGCCGCGGAGCGACAGCACAATAAAACCATTGAAACGTGCGAACTTAGAACCGGCACTCCAGTTTCCCTAACCGCTAGATTGGTCTGTAATTCAGCACGATCTAGCATCCGGTAATTTAAAATGATTAAAAGCTAGTATTTTACTGAAATATAGAAATTCCTTAAATCGCAGAAAACGAAACTCCCATTAGACACTAATTTCTAAGGTCCTATATTTTATATTATTAGAGCTTCAAACACCATATCCATTATCACCGATACAGGAACAATTACACTGACGCACACAAAATGTAAATAACACACACACACATACCCAGAATGTAAATACACATACACACATTGTAAATTTAAAACATTTTTTATAATATATCTATATATACACAAATCTTTGGGTATAAACATTCTTTTTCCTACTAGCTCTAAAATTCCTTTTCCTGCGAAATTAAACGACCCACCACGAAAAGACGTAACAGTACTATTTAGTCAAGTGTGGATCATCGTAATAAGAGATACTATATCGTAGTACAATTAATTGCATAAAATGGTGTTCTTTAGAAGAACGAATAGAAATAATTTTTATTTATGGAGCTGATGAGTGTACCCGTCGAACTGTTGCTATGTTTAATGTTTGAGAAGGTGGTTTGGTGTTCAGTAGAAATGAGTAGAATACCGGACGGACTTGGAACGTTGTTTATTTTCAAGGGCCTACTGCCTGCCTGTTTTGACGAGAGTGAGCTTGTAGACTGAAGTCTGTCTCCTCTTTTATACAAAATTTTAGTCTTTGTTAGGTGGGGGTGTCTTTGCATCCCCACTCTGGCGAATCGCACTGTAACGGAATTTCCATCGGCCGCACGCCCTCAACATGCTGTGTGCATCGTCAGGTAACGGGCCCTTTGCCTTCGCGGGGTTCCCGTACCATCGACTTGGTCCGTTAGAAATTCGGGGTTTTTTATGACTCTTTGCGAGGGCTATTGAGGCTGTCGCTAATAAAATCTAATTGCAACCCTAGAGGGCGTCTTAATGACTCTACCTGACAGTTTCCTCAAAAATAGCTTCAATTGCCGCCTGAGTTCTAAAACCTCTCCAGCATCTGCATTGTACGTGTCAACTTTATTATATGCAGCTGGCCGCTACAAATGATAGAAATCCTGATATACATGTTTCTCAATTTATTGTTGTGTTATTTTAGTATTAGGTATTTATTTAGTGTTACAATTAGTTGGGAAGTTTAAGAAAACAGGATCGGTGACTTTAAAAAGAAACCAGCCAAAATTCATAAAAGACGCTGATCAAATCGAAATTGTAGGACAGTTTAATGTGAATCCTACTAGTTCAATTCGATAAGTTGCAATGGTAACTGGTGTATCAGTGCGATCTGTACACAAATTACTTAAACATAACAAGTTTCATCCTCATAAAATGTAGTATATCATTATATAAAATGTAGTTACATCAAAAGTTATTGGAAGATGACTTTGACAGGCGGATTGAGTTTTCTGAGGAATGAACAAATATGATCAACATCGCTCCTAATCTAACAAGGGAACATATTCAGATGCGAAAATCAGATTTTGATGAAACTTATGGGAGCTTCTAGTTCTTTGAAAAATATTTTACACGTATTTTTTTTATCGGCAGACATCCACTTTGAAGGGGTGAAAACAGCCCTCAAAGTTGGGGTTCAAAACCACATTTTTTGAGATATCTCGGAAACCAGAGATCGAAAAAATTTGAATTTTTTTTTAAATTGGGTGTTTTTCAATGGGAAATGTAGTCGCGCAAGAAAATTTTAACAAAAGTTTTTTGTTTAAACAATATATTAAAATTTTGATTTTTTTTTGCAGTTTCTTTTATTTATTGTTAGTTCATTTTAATGTAAACTTGGGTGTGTGATCTTTGATCCAAAATAGGGGATACATGTTTCAGGATTTTCTTTTTTTTTGCCATTTAACAATAATTATGCATAATGGAAGATAGTCTTGCACCTGGCGTGCGTAGGAAGGAATTCTGGCTTGTTTCATCGAAATATAAGCATTTAGTATAAACGTGTATAGTATTTTAAACAATACCACTAGGTTATGTGTCGTTTATTGTTTTATTAGTAGCTAAAGAAGGTGGCGCAGGTAGCAGCGTGAAATACTTCAGTCAACCACGTTCTAAATAAGAAGAAGAAGATTCAATATGGACATTAGGTGCCGTGAACACACTTCTTCGTACACGAGGTCCTAACTGCCCTTTGACTCCTTTCAAAACAATATACAATGGCGATAGCAACTGTCCATCAGCTGAAATTGTGGGCTGGATAGTGTAGCTGTGAGTTGTTAACGATATGGATTGGACAAGAGCACCCGTTTCTTTTTCACCTTTGTGTGAAAGTGTTCGACCAGAGTGCAATTCCAACTGGAATCCACTTTGATCACTATTGAAAATATTGCTTGCGCCATAATTTTCAAAATACCCTTTCACATGACACACAAAATCGTCTGCTGCTGCGGTCAAATCTGTTAAATGGTTACTATGATGGCGGGTAACGAGTTTCGTCGTTTTTCTTGATACTATATTATAGTTCTCTTTAAACTTCCACAACCAACAGGACGATGCCTGAAATCCTGCTAAATTTATTGATGAATTTTCGATCATTGCCCACCGTCTCAAATTTATGTGGTGTACCAAAATTTTATTATTTCTTGCTACAATAAATTTTTCAAATGTAGCCTTTATTAATTTGTTCTTCCCATCTGTATAAATCTGATTGTCTCTTCAATTTCTTGTATTGGTTTTTTACAGTTTGGAAGTTTAGTGTTCTTTTTCTTCCACTCTTCCAATAATCTACAGCTTTCTTCTTATATTCTAAATCAATGTCTAAATATTCCATTTCTTCTGGACTCTCGTCCGGAGAACTTGAAGACGACGGTTTCGATGTTGACGCTGATTCCAAATCTTCTTCGTCTTCGGGAACATTAAATGAAGTCGGTTCGTCTGTTAGGTCATCGAATATCAATTGTTGTTGCGTTTCGAAATTCATGTACCCTGCTTCTCTGTACCTATCAATCAGATCTATAATAATGTGTGCCAGTTCAATTTCCTTCCCATTCGTGGGTGTTCCCTCGTTATTATTACTGTTATATGTTTCCATCAAAATGTTTATAACGTTCGTCGGATTGACCTTCACGTTTATAAAAACCGAATCTAACAAGAAAAATAAACAATCAGCAAAAGTAAAATTAATATAATTATCGGATGTTTTTTTTATTATCGTCAGAAATTATTTGTTTTATGTGGCACTGTTTTAAAAATCCGAAAGAAGTAGCCTTAACTTCTTAATATCCACGTTGCTTTACAAACCGTAATGCAGAAAGACTAATAGCACACGTAGCAAAGTGCCCATATTTATACATTCTTAAGACACCTTACGTTTCCCACTCTCTCACCCTAACAACCAATAGAAATGTTTGAAAATATTCGTGTTCTTCTGAAATGCTATATATAACTGAGGTAAAACTGATGTGAGGCATTTGCCACCAGCTCTTTTCAGAGCTACCATGAACGACGAGGGAAACTCCAACTTCGAGGATTCACAGTTTAAAAAGGCTGCAGGTATATTTTGACCGAAGGCCCAACGACTGCAGAAATTCACACGCGAATTGGCTATAAAAGTCGGTACCCTTACTCCGCCGCGGTAATTAGCACCGCGTCACGCTGCTACCTGCGCCACCTTCTTTAGCTACTAATAAAACAATAAACGACACATAACCTAGTGGTATTGTTTAAAATACTATACACGTTTATACTAAATGCTTATATTTCGATGAAACAAGCCAGAATTCCTTCCTACGCACGCCAGGTGCAAGACTATCTTCCATTATGCATAATTATTGTTAAATGGCAAAAAAAAAGAAAATCCTGAAACATGTATCCCCTATTTTGGATCAAAGATCACACACCCAAGTTTACATTAAAATGAACTAACAATAAATAAAAGAAACTGCAAAAAAAAATCAAAATTTTAATATATTGTTTAAACAAAAAACTTTTGTTAAAATTTTCTTGCGCGACTACATTTCCCATTGAAAAACACCCAATTTAAAAAAAAATTCAAATTTTTTCGATCTCTGGTTTCCGAGATATCTCAAAAAATGTGGTTTTGAACCCCAACTTTGAGGGCTGTTTTCACCCCTTCAAAGTGGATGTCTGCCGATAAAAAAAAATACGTGTAAAATATTTTTCAAAGAACTAGAAGCTCCCATAAGTTTCATCAAAATCTGATTTTCGCATCTGAATATGTTCCCTTGTAAGTAAAAACATTTGTCTTGGGGACGAATGCACTTTTTTCTTAAACGATGCTGTAAATCGTCATAACTGTCGCTATTGGTGTGACGAAAATCCACTTCTTATTAGAGAGAGTAATACTCAATGGACGGAAAAAATAAATGTTTGGGCAGGCATTTTAGGAAGTGCTATTATAGCACCTCTGTTTCTCCAAGAGAATTTGAATGGCAATCTGTATTTAAATTTACTGGACGACATCATTGATCCACTTATGACAGAAGGTCTTAAAAACCAAAGAGATGAAAGCGGCAATTTTTTGTTAAATGAAGGACTTTTGTACTTCCAACAGGATGGTGCTCCCCCGCAATACACATTACAAATTTGCCAGTGGTTAAACAATCGATTTCCACTAAGATGGACCGGTAGAAGAGGTGTTATTGTGTGGCCACCAAGATCACCAGATCTAAATCCAGTCGACTTCTTTTTGTGGGGACACTTAAAGTCTGTTGTTTATAAAACACAACCAGAAAGAAGAATTGTACAGGAATGTAGAGCTATTCCAACAGATACCTTAAAAAATGTTCGTTCAGAATTTGAGAATCGTATGTTGAGAAAACAACGGAGAACATGTTAAAAATTTGTTATAGTTATTGTTCGTGTACAAATATCGTCGTCGTTCCGTTGCTAGCTGACACAATACTGAGCTCACAGCCCGAGACCTTCTTATTTAGCCCGAGAATTTTCAATAATTGAAACCCCTCCATTGGTCCATATAATCTAATAGAAACGCAGCCATTGGCGTGCGGTCGCATCATCACCCGAAAGCTTTATATCCCTTTTTTGCGGAACCCCGGCATGTCGTCGCATACCTGCGGATTTCAATGGGGGGTCAGTACCCGATCTGTTCTTGACTCCTTGTTTTTCCTTCCTATTGTTTCCCTAAACATCTCTTTTCCCCCTCATGCGCTTAGCGAATCTCGTGGCTTCTTCCAGTAGCCTGACGGCCCCGGGTGGACTCTTCGGTCCCCCCTTGCTCGTTAAACCTTCATATCCGGAAATATTCCCTCCACTTGTTGAGGTTTTTAGCGGCCTAAGGTAGACGCAAGGCGTCTACCTTTACTCGTTGGCTTGACCATGCATTCTAACACCTGTATCGTTGCATTTCCGCCGCCGACATTCGCACGTCTTTACTACGCTTATGTCCCTTGCAATACACATATGACTACGTCTAATACGCACACAACTACATCTAATACTTCAAATTCTTATCTAATTAACTCTATCCGCAACAGTTATAAAGAAGTTACAAACTTTCTCGCAGCATAAGTATGACTCATTCTCCTTCTCTTTAAATATATCCGAAACTAGTGCGCGGATAAAAAAAAGTATCCTACAAAAATTGCTGGTCTTTTTACATACAATAAGATCCCACAATAAAAAAATTTAGGTTTCCGTTTGAAAACCAAAGTTGACCTTCAAATGTCCTTAAAAACGCCACCCAAAATATAAAACTGATACTGACCCCCTCTTTTCTCCTCGAAATCCTTGGACACGTATTTTACACTTTTTTAATATCTTTCATACTTTTAGAGATATTCGGCTGGAAAGTTTTCAAATGGACACCCTGTATACAGGGTCCCCCGTTAAGTTATGTCACCATTTTTTAGGAATTTCCGATAGTGCAATTAAAAAATGTTTTAGACAAAAGTTTGTCAGCACTTAGCGAGCTACATGTTCTCACATTCTTAAACCTAAAAAAATGCTTTTTACGTAAGAAAGTAAAGGTCACCTTGACTTTTTTAAAAGGCACCACATGTTTTGGACGTCATAAGATTGTTGCTGACGTCGAGACGAATTCAACAGTGTATTATACTACGACTTTGTATCGTATACAACGGATTGCAGATATCCTCAAAGATAAGGTGGTCATAGAAGGTGGATCGCAATTCGAACATCTAATGTAATTTGCTTCGTTTTGTAAGAAATAAGATTAATTGCACTATCGGAAATGCCTAAAAAATGGTGACATAACTTAACGGGGGGACCCTGTATAATTACATAATATCTACGTATGCATTGTATTAGGTTGTCCGGAAAGTTCGTGCCGTTTATCTGTAGGTGGCATTAGGATAGGTCTGAATATGTCAAAATGATTGAAAACAAATGGTATGCGTACATAGTCTAAAAATGTGATCTTTCAGGCATTTTTAGAAAAAAGTTTGATTGGGATACATTAATTTTTGTTAGTTTTATACGCTCTTAAATATGGAAGGAAATAGAATGAATTAGAGGTATTTAATGCTTCTTTCTTCCAAAAGCTCTTGGTGCTTGGTTGGGATGTGCTACCCCATTCACCCCATTAACCAGACATTACACCCTCAGATTTTCATCTCTTTAGGTCAATACAAAATTCCCATAATGACAAAAACTTTAACTCTATGGTCGACATAAAAAATCATATTTAAAAGTTTTTCGCCGACAAACGCAAGTTGTGTGAAAGATGGAGAAAGATTATAAAACAAAATGGCACTTATAATAATTCAATAAAGGTATGTATATCGAAATTTAAATGTACTGCGTTTGAGCTTCCCTTAAAAATCGGCACGAACTTTCCGGACAACCCAATACACACATACATAACATTATTCATATGCATGTACATACATTGTAAAATTGCCTCATTAGTGGATCAAATAATAAATCAATTTAAAATTATAGAATACTTCTTGCAGCAATAATAATATTTGCATAATATTAATCAAAAACAATATACATAAGTGAAAACAATAATCATAGCTCCTACCTGTCCTTTAACGATACTGGCGGCAAATTGTGTGATAACAGCCTCAATAGTGTAAGCACTGGCCCAACCTCGCGGTGTCAGAAGCTCCATGCAAATAGCACCACCTTCCATTACGAATCCCTTTTCAATTCTAGGCGAAATAACGCGCATAAATGGTGGCGCAAAAGGAAAGTTCTCTGGGAAGATGACATGTAAGAGGATGTAGGGTATATTGAGCTCTTTCATGTCAGCAGCAAGTTCACTCTCTGGATCGATCTTGTGCAGTCTGACATGCCATTCAAATAAATTATCGTTGACTAATTCTGCGGTGAAGGTCGACTCAAGCCGGTGCTGAGTCCTCTGAATTTCGCCAAGTTCCTTCATTAATCGTCGCAGACAAACTCTTTTGTCTGGTACTCCGACAGTATCCTAAAATCAATTAAAAAAGGAATATAATAAAACATATTATTGTCTGCCTATCGATGCTGCCTATCGATAGAAGTATGACTCGACATCTTTAAATTTCCCGTTTAAGTATTTGAAGTTGGGGCAAGTTGATACATTTTTCAGTTTTTTATTTATGCAATTTTTGTTTGAATCAATTATATAAAAAAAGTATCATAGATAAATATTAAGTTTAGCGGATCCAGCTACAATGACCTTGACCTTGACATATGTTGTTACGGACGTCATTTTAAACAACTTTTCGGCGGGTACATGTACAGGGAGGCGCTCAGTTGCGCACAATACGATTACGCACGTACACATTGCGCACATATCTTTTGGACACAGTATGATTGGACACAAGAAGAATCGGAAACGTTTCAAATGCGCACAAATAGAATTGGAAACATATTTATTGCGCACAGATAAAACTGGACACAAGCGAATCGCGAACAAATAGAAATGCGCACACTAATTTTAGACAGTGATGGAAATGCTGCCAAGTCGTCATTAATTTCGGGTTAGGGTTAGGGTTAGGGTTAGGGTTAGGGTTAGGGTACCAGGCACCTGGCAGAGGCTGCCCTGGACTGCGTTGTCGGGCGAATCCGGAGGATGGGGCTAACCGTGGCCGCCGCAAAGACCGAGGCGATCTGGCTGTATGGATCGCCTCGGCCGTGGCGGCTGCCCCGAGGTCAAGACCTCCGGATTCGTGTCGCCGAGACCTCCGTCGAGATCGGGCCCAGTATGAGATACCTGGGCCTGGTCATCGACGGCCGCTGGCGTTTCGTGGAGCACTTCGAGCTCCTCGCCCCCCGATTAGAGAGGACGGCATCCGCCCTTGCGCGGCTGCTGCCTAATATCGGGGGGCCGGAGCTGAATGTCCGCCGCCTCTATATGGAGGTGGTGCGGTCCATTGCCCTGTATGGGGCCCCCGTGTGGCACCGTTCGCTCGGGGCCAGCCAGAAAAGCCAAGACCTCTTAGAAAGAGTGCGGCGACGGCTGGCCCTGCGGGCCATACGGGGGTACCGCACCATCTCTGGGGAGGTGGCGGGTCTCCTCGCCGTGGTTCCACCACTCCATTTGGTGGCGGCGGAGCGGGCGAAACTATACCATATCGCCCGCTCGTTTCGCCGCCCGCCGGGGGTGGAACTCACGAGCGAGGAGGAGGAGGAGCTCGAGGCTCAGAAACGCCAGGCCCGGGCGGACGTATTTGCGGAGTGGAGGGTGCTCCTGGCACCCTCCGCACGTCCGATTGTCCGGGCCCTCCTGCCCATATTTTTTATATGGTGCGGGAGGCGGGGAAGGCTGACCTTCCGCCTCACGCAGGTGCTCTCCGGTCACGGTTGTTTCGGAGAGTACCTGCATAGGATGGGGCGGGAGCCGACCACGCAGTGCCACCACTGCGACGAGGACGTGGACACGGCGCGGCACACCTTAGAGGAGTGCCCGGCCTGGGCCGAGCCGCGCCGTGTCCTTAGAGACGCAGTGGGCGGGTGGGACCTCTCGCTGTCGACCGTGGTCGACCACATGGTCGACAGCGAGGGGTCGTGGAGAGCGGTGGCCTCCTTCTGTGAGGTTGTAATGACCCAGAAGGAGGTCGCCGAGCGGGCCCGGGAACCGGACCCGGGCTCGGCGAGGAGGGTGTGGGCGCGGGGACGACCCCCGCGCCGACGTGTGGCCCCCAGGAGGGGGGCGGCGACGGTTGGGAGGGCGCGGGGGTCTCCCCCGCGCCAACGTGTGCCCCCGGTTGTGGGGGGCGGAGTGGGGCTGGCGCGGGGAGTTTCCCCGCGCCCTGTTATGCCCCCACAACTGGAGGCGGTGAACTTGGGGGCCCGGGGTGTGAGCTGACCCGGGCCCCCGGGGGGGAGCATAGCTCCCCCCGTGATAGGCCGACACCCGCCGGGTTAGTTTCTCGGTGTAGGGGGGTGTCGGTCCGTCCCTCCCCGATTGGGGAGGGGGATCCGTGGGGGGTATTGGGTGAGGAAGGGTCGGGGCGTGCCGGATCACGCCTCCGACGGCCCTTCCTTCCGGTGGCGGCGTCTTCTTGCCTCGGCCGGGGCTGGTTCCTTCGGGATACCGGCCCCGAGCGGGGCACGAAGACTCCGGGAGCTGTGGGTGGACCGAGCTGGGGCTCGGGAAGCCCAATCCGAAGGCTCCAGGGATGGGGACACCGGGCGGGTCCCTCCGCCCGGGGTCTTATAGCGTAGGCAGTGGGGGAGGTTAACCCCTCCCCCGGGGTATGATGATAGCTGGGAGGTGTCCTGTTGAGTACTCGCGTGATCCAGGCACCTCCCGTGTAGCTTAGGTGGGCGTGAGGTTTTAGTGGGTAGTCTCCGGGGGCTCCGCCCACCGGAGAGAATCCCACATAACCCCGGCTTCCCCCAGGGAGTCGGGGTATGTATAAAACATTTCCTCACGATAAAAAAAAAAAAAAAAAGGGTTAGGGTTAGGGTTATATCCCCGTATGGCACCGCTCGCTCGAGGCCAGCACGCCCAGCAGCAAACTCTTAGAAAGAGTGCGGCGGCGGCTGGCCTTGCGGGTCATACGGGGGTACCGCACCATCTCCACCGAGGCGGCGGGACTCCTCGCCGTGATTCCACCCTTCACTGTGGTGGCGGCGGAGCGGGCGAAGCTATACCACATCGTCCGCTCCTTCCGCCGCCCGCCGGGGGTGGAACTCACGCGCGAGGAGGAGTTGGAGCTCGAGGGCCAGAATCGCCAGGCCCGGACGGAAAGTCTTTCGGAGTGGAGGGCGATGCTAACGCCCTCCACGCGTCCGATTGTCCGGGCCCTCCTGCCCATATTTTATATATGGTGCAGGAGGCGGGGAAGGTTGACCTTCCGCCTCACGCAGGTGCTCTCCGGCCACGGTTGCTTCGGAGAGTACCTGCACAGAATGGGGCGGGAGCCGACTGCGCAGTGCCACCACTGCGGCGAAGATGTCGACACGGCGCGGCACACTCTGGAGGAGTGCCCTGCTTGGGCCGGGCCGCGCCGTGTCCTGAGAGCCGCAGTGGGCGGGTGGGACCTCGCGCTGTCGACCATGGTCGACCACATGGTCGGCAGCGTGGGGTCGTGGAATGCGGTGGCCTCCTTCTGTGAGGACGTGATGTCCCGGAAGGAGGCCGCCGAGCGGGCCCGGGAACGGGACCCGGGCTCCGCGAGGAGGGTGTGGGTGCGGGGACGACCCCCGCGCCGACGTGTGCCCCCCAGGAGGGGGGCGGCGACGGCTGGAAGGGCGCGGGGGTCTCCCCCGCGTCAACGTGTGCCCCCGGTGGTGGGGGGCGGAGTGGGGTCGGCGCGGGGAGTTTCTCCGCGCCCTGTTATGCCCCCACAACTGGAGGCGGTGAACTTGGGGGCCCGGGGTGTGAGCTGACCCGGGCCCCCGGGGGGGAGCATAGCTCCCCCCGTGATAGGCCGACACCCCCGGGTTATTTTCCCGGTGTAGGGGGGTGTCGGTCCGTCCCTCCCCGATTGGGGAGGGGGATCCGTGGGGGGTTTGGGGAAAGGAAGGGTCGAGGCGTGCCGGATCACGCCTCCGACGGCCCTTCCTTCCGGTGGCGGCGTCTTCTTGCCTCGGCCGGGGCTGGTTCCTTCGGGATACCGGCTCCGAGCGGGGCACGAAGACTCCGGGAGCTGTGGGTGGACCGAGCTTGGGCTCGGGAAGCCCAATCCGAAGGCTCCAGGGATGGGGACACCGGGCGGGTCCCTCCGGGGTATGATGATAGCCGGGAGGTGTCCTGTAGAGTACTCGCGTGATCCAGGCACCTCCCGTGTAGCTTAGGTGGGCGTGAGGTTTTAGTGGGTAGTCTCCGGGGGTTCCGCCCTCCGGGGAGAGTCCCACATAACCCCGGCTTCCCCCAGGGAGTCGGGGTATGTATAAAACATTTCCTCACGATAAAAAAAAAAAAATTGGGTTATTAATTAGGGTTAGATAGGAAATATGTTTCCAATTCTATTTATGCGCAATTGAGATGTGTCCGATTCTACGTGTGCGCAATTGAAACGTGACCAATTCTTCTTGTGTCCAATCATACTGTGTCCAAAAGATATGTGCGCAATGTGTACGTGCGCAATCGTATTGTGCGCAACTGAAGGCCTCTCACATGTACAGACATGTATTGTACGCTCGGCGAGAGTTGGCACAGAATTTCGTCAGTGGGGTGCAGGGGGAATGGCGAGTCCCCACTCTTGACGCAAAGCTGCGGATCCCGCTCTTACGCTTTACTCCCGGCGGGGACGGTCGACATAGGCGTAAATAAGTAGGATCCGCGTAAACTATGGGGGGCACATGATATTCTCTGATTCTCACTAACCGTGAAGACTGGAGTCTTAAATTTAATAACAAAGTCATAAATTTCAAGCGTGGGTTGATGGATCCCTGCTGTGCGTGCAAGGAAAATAGGTTTCCATGGACCTGTTTTCCGTGCACGCACAATAGAGTTACGCCAATGTTCTGAACTCAGCGTTGCGTCGCCACGCGACATCGCTCTGTTGCAGTCACACTCAATACGCTTGTTTGCTGTCTTCGTTGAGCGATTCGGCCAATCGCGGAAGACGTGTAGCGCGTAGTGGGAGCACCACGTGGTACCGACGAGTTTCTCGTGCCAACTCTCGCCGAGCAAATAATACGCGTCGCTCGGTCTTAATTTCCGAGATAACAGCAGAAAACTTTGTGGGTTTGTAGGTGAAGCGGCAACTCCCTCTTTAAAACAATAGACGAGTTTCTAGTTTATTCAGTACTTAATTGGGTCGATGTTACGTTTAAGAGAGGCAGCTCGGATAACCTTGACCTTGCCATATGTTGTCAAGGTCACCTTTCTGAGTAACCACTAAGAGGTTTTAGCCGTCGCTCGTTCTTTATTCAAAAGTTATGTACGAGAAAGTTTGACAAAAACGACTAATATGTGCTTGGAAATATAGCAAGTATTAAGGAAAAAAGTCATTTCAACAGTAAAACGATAACGGACAGAGGATTGTCATATAAAAAATAATCAGTGAGCATGAGAAATGAGGATTTCAATCACAATTTAAGATATCTAATGAATACCCAGACCTCATTATTTAAAAAAAACATCAATGCGTTCGTGAAAATTGTATACTCTTTTAACACGTTGAACGCCACGTCAGCCATATGTGGCTGACGGAATTATTTGTGCAGGTTTTAAAATGAATTTTTACGTTGATATATTCATTGTACTAAACTTAATTAGGATCTGTAACATGCAAGAAAGTTGGAGGATTACTCAGTATCGTACATTTAATTTTTTGCCATTTTTATTTCATTAAATAACTTACTTTGATTTCATTGGATTACTCAGTATCGTACATTTAATTTTTTGCCATTTTTATTTCATTAAATAACTTACTTTGATTTTATGGAATTTTTGGGGTTTCTAGTTTGGCGTTCAAAGTGTTAAATAAAAATTCTGCAATGTAATTTCCTCCACAATCTCTCTATATTTTGTGTGTGAACACCAGTTTTGGGACCTATAAAATTTACGGAATGGTTCACTGTTCGATGTATATAATTTTCATTGCGTAAAGTATCGTATCCCTGCTGTGCATGGCACAGAAAAAATGTTTTTAGGGACTCCACAGTTCCTTAGGTAAACGGAAACTTAGGTATACGTAAATTGCACATATATTGTAAAAACGAGAATAGTAGTTTTTTTAAGGAAATATCCAAACTAGGAAGGAGATCATTCCATGTGAATTAAATCATTTGGGACCATGTTTCGAATTTTGATGAAATTGAAATACTGTTAAATCTTGGCGTTAGAGTTAGGATCAATGCGCACGTGGTGGATCGATTCTGCTTTTCCAGCGACCTTTGTTTTTGCGCGGGTCGTGAGAGAGTCGGTTGACGAACGCCGTTGCGGGAAGACACAAAGCTGAGTACTTCTCCTCTGTTTAATAAAGGTTTATTGGTATTTCATACGTTTTATTTATTGAAGATGCCTCGAACTCGTAACACTGGTGTCAGAAGTGGGATTTCTCTGGGGGCGAGTTGTGAGGAAACCGGCGACGTCCGGAGCCGACAGATTTTGAATTCGGAGGCTTGCATGGAGGAACGGTTTGCCGCCTTGGAACGGCAGGTCGAACGACTGGCAGAGCGCTCGGAGGAGAGATTGACGGAATACCAGGCCAGATTTGATCGATTTATAGATTCTTTTGAGATTTTTACTTCTTACTTTCCTAGTCAGCGTGGGGCAATTGAAAATAATGGAAATAGTGATGTTCACGTGTATAACAGTGCAGAGGATTGTGAGACCGGTAATGTTTACAGTATTTCCTCTGTCCCCTATCCCGCTAAAATCGCGAAATTCAATGGATTGTGTTCGTGGACACAGTACTTCACACAGTTTGGGTGTTTGACGAAAATAATAGCTTTATTGGATTCGCTCAAAGGGGAAGCTCTCTCGGTACTGACATGCTTGGAAGAATCCACATGGACTGATTTTCACGCGTTAGTTGCTGGTCTGAATGCTCGTTATGGTACTGAACACTTGGCCCAGTTAAATCGTTATAAATTTCATAATTATAAACAAGGGGCAGGAGAGTCTCTTCAAGCTATGGCAGAATAGATCTGCCTCCTTTCTCGCTCGGTCTTCGCAGACTTGTCTCTCGATTGTCAGGATAAACAGGTGCGAGAGAAATTTGTCGAAGCAATAAGAGATAATAATTGGAGGAAGGACGTCACCCTCGCTTCGATTAATGCCACTTCGTTGGGGGCGATGCTGGATGTAGCGTTGAGAACAGAAGCCCTGTATCATTCCATTTATGATCGAAATCGGTTTGAAACTGTTTGTTCGAGTAATCGTCGTGTTGAGCCTTATACCAAGGCACAGTCTGGTTTCAGTCTCGGGGCCAGAGTTTTCAGAATAGCCACAATAATGGACCTCAGAACTGCACTGTGGATCGCAGAAATAACGGGATCGTTTGTTGGAACTGCGGAATACCCAGACATCTGTCTTATAATTGTTCCGATGCTAAATTAGTTTCAAATTCTGGAAGCCAACAGTTTCAAAATTTGCAGAGTAAAAATTGTAAAAAGGATAGAGTTCCTTTTTTCGGGAAACGAAAGGGGGTCTGCGTAAAGGGGGTTTTGAAATCTCCGGTTATAGCACATAAAGAAAATCCCCCGTTCTCGGTAAATTCTAACGGTATCTGTGTAGAAGGTTTTTTAACAAAGTTGCACAGAAGTTTTTGATAGATACCGGGTCGGCGGTTTCGTTTGTGAGAGGTACATCACAGGGTGACACGAAAGGATCTGACATGAACTTGATATCAGTTACGGGAGAATCTGTCCGAGTTTTCGGTGTCAAAGAAGCTCAAATCATTATCGGAAAATTGAATACTAAACATGTATTCTATGTTCTCGATATTACGGACGTAATGTCGTATTTTAGGCCTGGATTTCTTGATGGAACATAATTGTTCGTTAGATTTGGAGCAGAATTGTTTTTCTTTTGATGGAGGAGAGAACGTTGATTTTGTGGGCTGTAGTTTTCGAAGACCGAAAGAAACGAGTATAACCGTAGTCGATTCTGCGGTTGTAGGTAGTCCCTGGAGACACTCTCCAGGGATAGTCCCACATAACCCCTGCTTCCCCCAGGGAGCCGGGGTATGAGAAAAGCATTTTCCCACGGAAAAAAAGACAAGACTGCTTCTATCGAAAGTTGCCCTGGGCTAGAGAATAAGTCTGGTGTTAAAAGCTTTTTAGGCTTGTGTACTTACAGCCGCACCGGAAAGTATGTTGACACCTTTTCAAGCGGAATAACTTTTTTAAAATTGGTCCAAATGACTTGAATCTTTTTTAGATGTTAGACCAACTAGTTTGCTAGGGAATGACTAAACAAACATTTTTTGAGATTGCAATTGGTTGGAATGATAAAAAAATGAAAAAATTATGATTTTTCAACTTTTTTATCTGAGCCTATAACGATAATTTAAAAAATGCGTTTTGTTGATTTCGGTAACTTACGTGCATACTAAAAATTTCATCGAAATCGGTCAACGTTGCAATGAGCTACAAACGTTTCAAGATGAGAGTTTATGGTGAAAGTCGCAGATTTTCGACCTTGCCAGGGAATTTCGCCGTTATGTGATCATCTTGAAACGTTTGTAGCTCATTGCAACATTGACCGATTTTTATGAAATTTTCAGTATGCATATAAGTTATCGAAATCTACAAAACGCGTTTTTTAGATTATCGTCATAAGATCAGATGAAAAAGTTGAAAAAACATAATTTTTTAATTTATTTATCATTCCAACCAATTGCAATCTAAAAAAACATTTGTTTAGTCATTCTCTAGCAAACTAGTCGGTCTAACATCTAAAAAAGATTCAAGTCATTTGGACCAATTTTAAAAAAGTTATTCCGCTTGAAAAGGTGTCAACATACTTTCCGGCGCGAGTGTATTTGTCACGGTTCGTGGAAAATTTTACTACTATTGCAAGACCTCTCTTTGATCTGACCGAGAAAAAGGATTTTGTTTGGTCACCTGATTGCGAGGAAGCATTCGTGGAACTGAAACGTTGTTTAATTTCGGCCCCAATTCTGGCATTTCCATTACCACAAGAACCGTTTATTTTAGATACCGACGCTTCTAATGTAGGCATAGGGGAAGTTTTGTCTCAGATCCAGGATAGTGCCGAAAGGGTGATTGCTTATTTTAATAAATCTCTGAGCAAAGAGGAAAGGAATTATTGCATAACTAGAAGGGAACTATTAGCAATGATTAAAGGCATGGAATAGTTCCACCATTATTGGTACGGGAGAAAATTTAGGGTACGAACGGATCACGCAGCGTTGCTTTGGTTGTTATCATTTAAGAATCCAGAGGATTAAATGGCGAAATGGATCGAGCGTCTTCAGCAATACGATTTTGAGATCGTACATCGGAGTGGAAGGATACATGCTAATGCTGATGCATTGTGTAGGAGACCTTGTTCGAAACAGGATTGCAAGCGTTGTACTGGTTTGGAAAAGAAAAAGGCGAGGCTACGGAACGACAAGATTCCTGTTTTTCTAATTTAGAATGATTTTAAGAAGTAAGAGTAGTGAACAGAGACCTTCTATGGAAACCTTATCCTCTTTTTCGCCAGAAGCTAAATTTTATTTTCTTATTTGGGATTGTATTCACATTAAGGACGGCCTGTTATTCAAAATGTAGGAATCTGCGTGTGGTCGTAAGATCATTTGGCAGTTAATCGTTTCAGAAAGTAAACGAGAGATGATTCTTCGAGAGGCCCATAATTCAGTCTCTGGTGGTCATTTTGGAGTGAATAAGACATTGAGTAGAATCAGGAAAAGGTTTTACTGGTTTAACTGTATTAGGGATGTTGAGAAATGGTGTCGCTGTTGCGATGTTTGTGTGTCGAGGAAAGGTCCACGTGATCTTAGTAAAGGATTACTTAATGTGGGTTTTCCTTTCGAACGAGTGGCCATGGATAGGGCCCCTTCCTAAATCTACTTCCGGGAACCGCTTTATGTTAGTTGTTCCTGATTACTTTACACGTTGGCCAGAAGGGGTATGTTTGCCCAACTTTCAGTCAAGGACGGTTGCTGAGACCTTTATTACACATGTTGTGAGTCGTCATAGTGTCCCTCGAAAAGTCCATTCTGACCAGGGACGTACTTAAGAATCGAATTTTTTAAAGAAATCTTAGCATTACTAGGTATCAAAAAGAAAGGTTGAATAGAAAAATTCTTCAATATCTTTCAATGTTCGTTTCCGATCATCAGAGAGACTAGGACGAGTTAGTTCCTTTGTTTCTTTTAGCATATAGATCAGCAGAACACGAGACATTGAAACTGTCTCCTTCCATGATGTTGTATGGACGAGAAATTTTATTACCCATGGATTTGATTAGAGAAAGACCTTTAGAAGGGATTTGCCGTCTAAACGAGTTCTCAGCTAATTTTAAAGATAAGATGGATTCTATTCATAAATTTGTCCGCACACAATTAGAGATCTCTTCACAAAAAATGAAACGACATCATGACTCCAGAATTGTGGAAAGATCTTTCCGAAAAGAGGAATCGGTCTGGCTTTATCAACCATATAGGGTTAAAAGTAAATGTCCTAAATTGCAGCCCAGTTGGGAAGGTCCTTACGTTGTTGTTAAAAAATTGAGTGAGTAGTATATAGAATTCGCAAGAATCCTAAGAGTGGGTACAAAGTGGTGCATATCGATTGCTTGGCTAAGTACCACGAGAGGTGATGTTTCTGTTTATGTTAGATTCTGGGTTGACTGTGTTGCTTAGATCACCTTTTTTTTTAATTGTATTGTTTGCTCTGGATTTTGGGAAGATTGTGATATGATTGTGGTCGAGAGAAACAGCTAGCTAGAAAAGATTACAGGTAGTCAGGATTCCCCGCTTCATTCGTACGCCAAGGTTTAGGAGTACAGACGAATTTTGATCGTTAAGGGGAGATAGTCTCGAGTGATGATGCGGAGCTAAGTCTAGAGTTGCTATACCGTGTCTTTTCTGATACAACCTACGTTACAGTGGTACTCGTGGCATTCGACCCCGAAATTTTGTTGGAACCGACTACTTCTAACGAAGGGGAAAGGAGGACGTCTGATATCCAGGATAAGAAGAGACCTACTGTTAAACTGTTCTTTTGGCAATGTTCTGTTAATGTTATCCTGCTTGGTGAGCCGCTAATTTCCTCAGGTTTCTAAACCGTGGGTTTCCCTGGGACAAGAAGGGCTTCCTTCTGACGTCCTTTTTTTGGGCAAATGCCAAATTAGTCGTGGTGCCGACGGGTCCACGGTTTTCGTTTCTTTATGTTTACTTCCGCGGTACCATTGGCCTTGTTGATTGAGAGTTTGTTCATTATTGTATTCACCTGTTGTTGAGGAGGAGGGAGGAAGTGTTACGAGTATCGATATGTTACGATATCGAGACATCGCGCCGAATGGTCTTCGTTGCAGGGTCGTCTTAGTGACGACGATACAACGGAGACATGAGAGAGTCGGTTGACGAATGCCGTTGTGGGAAGACACAAAGCTGAGTACTCCTCCTCTGTTCAATAAAGGTTTATTGATATTTCATACGTTTTATTTATTGAAGATGCCCCGAACTCGTAACAATATTATTAACCCCTTGCAGTCATATTAAGTTCATGCGGATAGTATAAGATTAGTATGATATAATATCAGTAGAGATACTACCACAAAGGGTTAATATCATTGTTTTGCAAATTTGACCACGGGTTCAAGTGTGAAAAAATTTGAAAGTAGAATTTGATTTGAATTTGATTTGTTTATATTTGTTATATATTTGTTACGTAATGTGCATCACCGTAGAAGGACGCCATTTTGAACACCTTTGATGATAACTTATGAGAAAGTGAGTGTTTTTTAACAGTTAACACACACACACATCTGCTGATCGATATTTTTAGTGTCATAAAAAATATTTTCTTCGCATTCACAGGTTCAGGATTCGTAGCCGAAGATATTCGACATCAGTTCAAGTAAAACTAAGTAAAACCTTAATTTTCAATGATCAAGGTCATGCTATTATACATATCTGGATGTATTTTTCGATCAGTTACACGTTGCAATAACAATAAAATGTAGTTATGCATAAAAAAAACACCGATGACATTGATAACTCCGAAAAAATGTCTTTCGGAAAAAAATATTCTTGCCAGATATTTGGTCCGTTGACACCATGCACATTACTTAACAAATATTTTTTGCATCACAATAACCTGAAGAGATACAGAGAAATCTCGTTGCATGGCAGTCCCGCCGTTCTTTTTACTGACACGAATACCAAATCGGAGGTTCTCACCGAGCGTCGCATTTGAAATACACAGGGCACGCTGGAAACCTAAGAGTCCTACCGTCTTCAAGTCATAAGAAACCTATGACCTCTCAGCGCTACTGACGTGGAGACGGCGAAAATGCCCGTCTCCGATACAATGTTGCACGGAGAAGCGGACAGCGAAGCTCGAGAGCCGTCGTCGCCGAGGAGTGTGCCACACATTGTAGGCTATATCGGTGTGAGACCAGAAGACCACTACTAACTCAATTACAAAACTTCTTTATTTTTCGTTATTTTTTCATGAAACTTTTACCAACATATTCGTGGCATTTTTCTGATTAAAATGAAACCAAATACGATATAATTCCGATGATATTTACTTGTGTAACGAGCGATAAAAGTTTCGAACGCAGAGAAGGACAGCGTATCGAGAGTAGGACGCGCTAGAAAATATCTCCAGCTACAAACTGAGCTATATTTTGTCTTGACACTCTGCAAAATAAAGCCAAAAACTCGAAGCACGTTCCTGACGTCAGAATTCATAATATCAATAATACAGAGCAAAAGATGAGACAAGTTTAGTCACAGACTAAAGACTCGTCGGACCAAGACCAAGACGAATCTTAACCTCTTCCCGTGCTAATTAGTCCGACGAAATCCGGCCCAAACGGTAAGGTTCAATGCGCGGTAAACAGACCAGAGTGATGCTCGAAAACAGTTGCAATACTAGCCGAATTGTAAATACCTGTGATACAGTCATTTGTAAATCATTACGCGAGTCTGACTCATGTTTACGTTTCGCCCGATTTTCAGTCCACAAGTCGGACTCGTGATGTTTACGTTTGTGCCAAAATCTTCATCACGAGTCAGACTCGTTAAAGTACAGGAAGAGGTTAAGTCTGTGGCTGAAGGCTGTGAACGAAAATTATACAGCAGTTACCGACCTGCTGACTCTGCAAAAGTCACGTAACTGCCCTTGGCTCTTGAGTAAAATATACAAAGTGTCATTTAAAAAAATGAAGGTGACCTTGACAATACTAAAAAAAATGTTGTCGAACTTTCTTTATTACAATGCATAGCCAATCGAAAACTGATCAACTTTTGCTGAAAATATTTTTTTGTCAGATTATCGCAAGTACTTGAAAAATCGTGAAAAGTGTTACGTGGGACACCCTGTATATAGACGATTGCCGGCAATTCGAAATTGTACCGAGAACCGACTGGCGCATTTGTTGACACATTCTTCGAAAGTTAAGGATCTTTTCTATGGCCTATAACTAAGGATGTGCCCCTCTTAAAAGAATAAAGGCCACATGTACTTAACGGACCTGGTCACAGAGTGGGGGAGGACTTCTCATTCCTTACCCTAGAACCATTCATGGCCGTGTTTCATTTAACTTTCGAGCGTTTTCGTTAGGCCTAGTTCAGACATTGCGGAAACCGCACGGACCAACTGCACGGTGCTTATTGACATTAACCTCTTCGTATTCGTTCAAACGCGCGGTTTCCGTGTCTGAACTATCCCTTAGTGTTGTGAGTCGTCGAGTACTTTGAACTGGGGCTTTGGACTGCGTTATTCCACATTGTTATTGCACGTCGTTATTTACATATTATTTATTATTTAAGTAAGTATTTTCATTGCTATTATTTGTTACTGTTGTTGTTTTTGCTTATGCCCTTCTGCTATATTTGTTTCAGTGCTATAACTTTTCTTTAAATATCATTATTTTAGTCTTCCCTGTATTTAGTGTCAATTCTTTTGTCTCTTTGTCCAAGCACTTTTCTAGCCTCTTCATCATGCATTTCAGTTCTTCCTCTTTATTTGCCACCGCCACTGCATCATCTGGATAGGCTAGGGACCAGAATCTTTCTTTACCCACACTTATTCCTCCACCCAGTCCTTTCCTAAATTCTTCCTCCATGTCGGCTATATACCGGATATTTCACTTAACTTGGCCATCTTAAATGTATCGTTTATTTTGTATGATAGAAAAAATGTAAGGGGAGAAAATATTCTGTTCGAAGGTGCCAATACGGTGATGGGCCGAATTTTTTCCTCAAGGTCATTTTTGTCGAGATTTCAAGGTCATCGTATTTTTTTAAAATAGGACTGCATATTTTCACTACAACAGTCTTATAGCTTATAAAAAATGAATCCAACGAGGTGCAATATGTTGACCTTCACGTGACCTTTAGCAAGGAAATTATGAAATGTTTATTAGTAACTTCAGTACGCGTTCAGGGACGGTAAATGAAGACACAAAAATTCTTACACTATATCGCACTGCTTTTACATACATGCACGCCCTCTAACCAAGTCCCATGGTTAATTTTAATTGCAATATTAATGTTGCGGAGTACTTCGCGACCGTTTCGCGATGACTTTCGCTGTGTATAGCACGTGATGTGCGGCGAGTTTCTTCTGGAAGGACCACCCACACCGATGTGGGAAAAAATAGTGTTGTTGGTTGGTGACCACAGAGTTTATTCGAACTAACTGTACAAAGGTGTTTCTCAGCACATCCCTTGAATCCGTGAGACCCCGTTGGTCTTGCGCTTATCGAAATGAACGAGAAAGCTCCGAAAGCTGTTCTGGTCTCGCAAACCGATTCCAAGTCGCAGAAGGCCGGATTCTCGCTCCCTTGCACCCTTATCTGCGTGAAGGGTGGGAGTAAGGAAAGTCTTCCCCTTCGCAGGAAGTGGACAGCAAATTCGACAACCGTGCCGAGTAACGCCATGTTAGAGGTTCGTCGGTGCCCGTAAAAAACCATTACCTTCACCCTGGCCATCACCGGTCGAGGCTACAACTTATGGCACGCCGAAATTACCGGAAAGACCCTTGAAATTGCTGCAGGATTCCCAGACATCTGCAAACCAACTGTCGACCGGCTCGACAAACCCAAAAAGTAAATCCGCGTCCGTGTCATAAATTGTTCCTTATTGCTAGCCTCGACAATTAATTTTAATCCCAATATTAATTTTAATGTTTAATTTTAATGTTTAATTTTAGTGTCTAATTTTAATGTTTCATTTTAACACTTTGAGCGCCCAACTAGAAACCCCAAAAATTCCATAAAATCAAAGTAAGTTATTTAATGAAATAAAAATTGCAAAAAATTAAATGTATGATACTGAGTAATCCTCCAACTTTCTTGCGCGTTACAGATCCTAATCAAGTTTAGTACAATGATTATAACAACGTAAATTTCATTTTAAAACCTGCACAAATAATTCCATCTCCCAAATATCGGTGAGGCGGCGCAGAACGTGTTAATGATTAATTTTAAGTTTTAGTTGTAATGTTTAATTTTAATGTTTAAGTTTAAGTTTTAATTTTAATGTTGAATTTTAATGTTCAATTTTAATTTTTAATTTTAATGTTTAAGGGGGGAGGGTCAAGTAAACAAGCGTTTCTTCTCGATTTCTTCTCGAATTTGTTTTGAAGAGAGCATAATATTTCTTTATTTACAAAAAATGGTATGTTATTGTGTAGCATCTAGACAATCTATATCAATTTTGAGATTATAAAAATATTCATAAATAACTGAGCAGCAGCTGCTTGGATTTGGCTCCTCTAAAATGCGCTGTGCAACACACAGATCGCTCTAATTATCTGAAATCACAAATCCAAAAGTTTTTCGTTAATATATAATAATACGCTTTGCATGAACCTAAAAGTTTTTTTTAAATTGAAATTAACAATGTTTATAACCATTTCTTTATAAAAAAAATTGTGACTTCTTTTCAAAGTGGCGCAGAATTTGTAATTTTTTAATTTTTTTTTAAATTTAGGTTCATGCAACGCGTATTATTATATACTAACGAAAAAATTTTGGATTTGTGATTTCAGATAATTAGAGCGACCTGTGTGTTGCACAGCGCATTTTCGAGGAGCCAAATCCAAGCAGCTGCTGCTCAGTTATTTATGAATATTTTTATAATCTCAAAATTGATATAGATTGTCTAGATGCTACACAATAACATACCATTTTTTGTAAATAAAGAAATATTATGCTCTCTTCAAAACAAATTCGAGAAGAAACGCTTGTTTACTTGACCCTCCCTTCTTAATTTTAATTTTTAAATTTAATTTCATAAGAAACAGTAATAAAGAAATTAATTAAAAATGATAAGCGTGCTTTGAGACTTATTTCCTCCATTTGCTTTTCAAGTTGTGTTTTACCTCCTACTCCCTTTTCGTATGACCCATTTCATATGTAGATTTGATTTTATTTTAATTAACATTTATGAACGTCTAAAAACGTTTGAAAGACGTACCTTTTTGTAACACAAAACCCCACGTTCAGGAGACCTTTGGAAGCCGTTCGGAAGCCGTTCGGAAGACATTCGAGACGTCTTTAAGTCGTCTGAATGTCCACCAAAAGACGTCTTAAGGACATCTTTAAGACGTCTCTGTGCTATCCGAGTTACATATTTTACCTAAACTATTATTGGAGCCATTATTGGGGACCATAGGGGCTATGATTGGGCCTAAACTATTGTAGTGCACTCCGAGCGTACATTGGTTTTTCCAAGCCTGCCGGTGAATAGCAATCGATCAGTCGATGCTCTTACAATTAGCTACCTGAATCGCAGAACGCCGCGTCCTTTGGCGTCCTTACCTGGCCGCAATTTTTGAGGCTGCGCAAATTAAAAAACAAAATGTCAAAGAGGAAGCATCGAAGTAACAATTCTAACAATTATGTAAAAAAACTATTGTATTCACTTTTTCACCAGGTCAAATCGTTTCAACCATGAGAAATGATATAGCCACTGTTAAAATTGGGTCATTCCACACGAAATCGGACACTTTACTGAGTAGTCTTTCGGATTTTGTAAAAATTTGAATAAACGAAATTAATAATAAGTGAACCACATGTGAAATTAATAATAATAAACTTACACAAATTATAATAGAAGTTGTTGAGACGCAACACAATGCAGGACCCACGAAAGGGTCTCTCGAACCTGACACCGAGTCCCAACCACTTCGATCACCCTTGCTAGAGGCAATAAATTAACCTAAGAGTCGAAGACTCTTGAGACCCAAACGACGGGACTCGTCCCATTTTCTCCGCGAGTTTCCGGCACGTAACAATCTAAGACAGCGTCTGGATAACTTCTAACCACTCACCCCCAATTTTCTCCCTCTACCATTTACCACCTCCACCACCAATTTCACATCTCTTAAATACCCATCTCTGCGTGCGAGTCGACAGTCTTCAGTTTGTATTCAATCAGTTCTCAACTAGTCACATCTTTGTACAGTCGTTATAATTAAACTACGTGTTATTGTTATTAACAAGTTGTCCATTTTCTCTACTACTCAAAACACCTCACCATCAAAAAGAACTACCTAGCACGGTTTTAATTAACCAAGCAGGAGTGATAGATGTGAGAAAAGTTGAATTAACCGATCTTTTCCATCTACGCACGTACATACAGTAGTAAACAAAATTAACAAACTTAACAAAACGCTATTCTCTATCCGACTCATTCTCAGTACTTTGAATGTGATTCCCATTCACGTTCTTCCAAACAATCTTGAATCTATCCTTACATTCTTATTACTTTTCCAATAGGTATAAAACATATATTAAAAACAAATTAAAACTGCATAAAACTGATTGATATATAATTATTACAAAATTGTATTATGCATAAAAATGATTATTATATGATTATTAATAACAATTTTCATTCTAATACCCATTTTTTGCAAAAGAAATTGAATTTTGACAAATATTGAATTTTTCCTGTAAATTCCGTACTGTGACTGTGTCCATATCTGCAGAGATTTCGGTCGCTGAGAAAACTTGTCTGTCGAGAAAACTCTCAAGTGGCCTTCGGATACGATCAGTCCCTGTGACCAACGAATCTAGCAACCATACAATTTCGGCGACTTGGCTGTCTTGTTTGCATCGACCCATATACCACCGTCACGGACACGTAACGGCACCGTTCCGACACAAATACAGTGAATCCAGGATATACGTCGCCGAGAATTCTGAGTTAGCCGTTGCGGAATTACCTCTACTACCGCGGGGTATACCCTGCGAGGGGCCAAGAAGCTCGAGACCCAAGAAGTGTGAACATGACACGGGTCGGGCATATCGGTGTGAGACCAGGAGAACACTACTAATCCAATAAGAAAACTTCTTTATTTTTGATTATTTTTTTATAGGACTTTCACCAATATATTCGTGGTATTTTTCTAATGTAAATGATACCAAATATGATATAATTCCGATGATATTTACTTGTGTCATGAACGATGAAAGTTAGTTCCCATTACAATTATGTTAACGGAAAAATAGTGTAAATATGATTCAAATTGTGCCGTGTTTGGTATCATCATAGACGAGGTATAGGATAGACCTATCATCCAATGTATTTTTGTGGCCCCCTTTTTTGGGGTCACGTAACCTTATTACCATTTTCGTGTCACATCCTGTATTACCAACTGGAACTAAAATCTGCTTCCTGAGCATCCTCAGTGGTAGGAATTAAAATTAAAAATAGCTATATATAGACTGCAGCTGTCACTGCAGTCTCGCGAATACAATAGAATATTGTTTTCTAAAATGCTTCAACCGTTTCAAATACTAATTTCGATTATGATTAATTAAACTTTATGATAGGTATAAATAATAAATGAATGAAACTGTACGTACAATAAAGAATATGTTTACCAACAAAATTCGAAATGTTGTATACAGCCAAATATTATGATAATATGTACTTTATAAATGTAATGTATACAGGAATAAATTCATTGTTTAGAACTGTATTGTTATTGTTATAGGATGACATAATTTTGATCCTATTATTGATTAACTACATTGCTTTCTGTTGGTATGGAAAATATCACACAACTTCACGTCTTCAAGCTGCGGAATTTTTAGCGCGTTTCGGCTTCTTGACCCGCGTGCGTTGCTGGTGGTTGCGTGGTTGTGTTTTTGTTTGTTTGGTCTGGGATTTTGTTCTGTTCGTTCATGTATTATCTTTTGGAATAAACGTTTGTTATTTGTGAAGCCCCATAAATCTCACACTTTCAACAATAAGAAAAGAAATAAACAAGATTTCGGTATATGAATCATACGTAGATTATATAGCAAATGATTTTTATGAAAATTTTCATGAACATTACAAAACAAATATTTTAATAACTTACTAAAAACTACAAAGCCAAGCTTTGAACGTAACTTGGTTATATACAGGGTGGCCCACATAACTCTGAACAGCTCAATATCTCGAAAACTATGCCATCGATTTTAAAGTTCTTAGTCTTAAATTGCATGGAACTGAAGGGCCTTTCCGACTACATAAACGTGAAGTGGCCTCCCTTCCCCTTTAACGGGGGAGGGGAGCTACCTTTGTAATTTTAAATGGAACCCCCTATAAAATGTTACATATTTAGATTCTACCGGAAAAAACAAGTCAATTTTGTCTGAAACATTTTTTTGTCAGATACTTCCATGATGAGATATAACAGTTTGAAGTTTCGAGTTGTAGGTACTTGAAGCGCTCGGAAATAGCGTTATGGAATTATACGCGCTTGAGTCCTTTGCTTATTCGTGAAGAAATAAAATGTACTTTAAATTAAATGTTCAAAATGTCCACCACGGGCTTGTAACATTTATTTACTCGAAACATGAAAGTTGTTCTAACATTTTTTAACATTTCGGGAGTCACTGAAGCGCAAGCGTCACGTATTCTTTGTTTCATATCCTCTTTTGTCGTCGGTGGTTCAAACATAACTTTGTCCTTTACATATCCCCATAAGAAAAAATCTAATGGTGTTAGATCGGGGGATCGAGGAGGCCATTGACGAGGTCCCCCACGACTTATCCATTTGTTCCCAAATATTTCGTTCAAAAATTGCCTGGTGATGATTGCAAAATGTGGAGGAGCGCTGTCTTGTTGGAACCACATTTCTCTTCTAACGTGCAGTGGCACATCTTCCAAAAGCGCAGGCAAATGATTTTTTAAGAAATCACAATAACTTGCAGATGTTACAGTTTCTTGAAAAAAATAAGGTCCAATCACAAAATCTCCTATTAGGCCACACCAAACATTTAAAGACCATCGATGTTGAAAGGGAACACATCGCATCCAATTTGGGTTTTCCACGGCCCAATAATGCAGATTATGTCTATTTACATGCCCTGAATTCATAAAAGTGGCCTCATCGGAAAAAAGTATTTTGCACAAAAAGTCGTTTTCCACAACACCCTGCAGCCACTCACAAAATCTTACGCGGTGATCGTAATCTGCTATCGAAAGCTCTTGTGATAAAACCATGTGATATGGATGATACTTTTGCCGTTTCAAAATTCGTTGAATTGATGAACGACTAATATGTGATGTTTGTGCAAGTGTACGTTGACTAATATGAGGATTTAATGTAATTGCAGCAAGAATACTGGCACGATTATTTTCATTAGTGACAGCTTTACTAAGCCGCTTTTCTAAATTATGAAATGTTTCTAAATTATGAAGCGCGTATAATTCCATAACGCTATTTCCGAGCGCTTCAAGTACCTACAACTCGAAACTTCAAACTGTTATATCTCATCATAGAAGTATCTGACAAAAAAATGTTTCAGGCAAGATTGACTTGTTTTTTCCGGTGGAATCTAAATATGTAACATGTTATAGGGGGTTCCATTTAAAATTACAAAGGTACCTCCCCTCCCCCGTTAAAGGGGAAGGGAGGCCACTTCACGTTTATGTAGTCAGAAAGGCCCTTCAGTTCCATGCAATTTAAGACTAAGAACTTTAAAATCGATGGCATAGTTTTCGAGATATTGAGCTGTTCAGAGTTATGTGGGCCACCCTGTATAATACTGTTCTGATTAAAAACATAAAAGCATAAGTTGCCAATAATGCTCGATTGTCCATCTGCTTAAATTGTAGGTTGTTGGTCGGTCGCCGATCTTTAAAGTTCCGAGCTCGATGAGTCGCGAGATATCGGTGTGAAACAACTACCAATCCAACTGCAAAACTTCTTTATTTTTCATTATTTTTTTTTATGGAACTTGCACCGACTAATTCGTGGCATTCTTCTGATTAAAATGACATTAAACACGGTACAACTTGGACTGTATCTAGTATTTTTATCCGTAGATTTATCCGAAGGCTTCGAATAAACGGCGGCGACGCCCGACGACACCCGCCGAAGACCCAGCGACTGACGAACGGCATACAATATACGCAGATGGAGAATCGAGCATTATTGGCAATTTAAGCTTTTATATTTTTAATTAAAATGATATTGTTAATATGAATAAGTTGTAGAGCTTATCCCGATGAAAATGAGTCCAAACACGACATCATTTGGACTGTCTTTAATGAGATTGCAATTTTTATCGTAACATTACGTATCAGTGAAACTTGTTCGATTACACTCGAATTTGACCTCATTTTCGTCAGGAAAATCCCCTCTATTCGCTCGTCACAATTTCATGAGGATATATTGAAAAATCTAAAAGTTTAAACTTTCATATATGCGCGATTCTCCATCCGCTTACATTGTATGTCGTCTGTCGTCGCTGGGTCTTTGAAGCTCGGCGCTCGGCAAAAGTTATTCGAAGATTTATTCGAAGCCTTCGAATAAAAGATACAGATAAGATATGAAAAAATTATTCCAAGATTGAATAAATCCGCTTCGAATAAAAAAAAGTATCTTTATTCGTCGGATAAATTCTCGTCGAATAAAATTATTTATCCGATACTCGTCGAATAAAGATACTTTTTTTATTCGAACCTTCGAATAACGAATAAAAATTTTTTATCTTTTATTCGTTATTCGAAATTTTGATTTAGATAAATATTTTGCTCAACTCTGCATACGAGCATCGAAAGTGTTTGTATGAATATGATGCGGCAACATTGCCCTTTTAAAAGCTGACAACGCAGTAAAATCTATCTTCCTCGTCACACACCTCTTGTGTTGCAACGTCAATCGACTTCCCTTTCTGATTCATAATAGAATACGACGATAGCTCCATCTCGTATTCATCAGTCAGCTACGTATTTGTAGGTAATACCATTTCTGTAAAGGAAACTGTACGGCAGATACCGACCACCGAGTCTTGAAAAGTCACGTGATTGTCCCGGGCCACCGACGAAATATATATAAAGACTGCCAGCCTTACGGGAGAATGTGTCGCTCGAAAAATACGGTGTTTTCTACCGCCCTCTAGGATAGATTTTGGCTGGAGTAAGAAACAGAAGGCCAATGACGGTATTTCGTCGGTGCAGAAGGCCACTAAGGAAATTCTCGTCGGTGAGAAGGTGAATCATCACGGACCCATATCGATTATCAAATGTTACATTCTCCGACCAGAGTTGGGCAAAATATTTATCTAAATCAAAATTAAGAATAACGAATAAAAGATAAAAAAATGTTTATTTCCTTATTCAAAGGTTCGAATAAACAAAGTATCTTTATTCAACGAGTATCGAATAAATAATTTTATTCGACGAGAATTTATCCGACGAATAAAGATAATTTTTTTTATTCGAAGCGGATTTATTCGAACTTCGAATCATTTTTTCATCTTTTATCTGTATTTTCTATTCGAAGGCTTCTAATAAATCTTCGAATTACTTTTACCGAGCGCCGAGGTTCAAAGACCCAGCGACGACAAACGACATACAATGTAAGCGGATGGAGAATCACGCACGAATGAAAGTTTAAACTTTTAGATTTATCAATATATCCTCATAAAATTGTGACGAGCGAATGGAGGGGATTTTTCTGATGAAAATATGGTCAAATTCGAGTGTAATCGAACAAGTTTCATTGATACGTAATGTAACGATAAAAATTACAATCTCATTAAAGACAGTCCAAATGATGTCGTGTTTGGACTCATTTTGGTCGGGATAAGCTGTACAACTCATTCGTATTAACAATATTGTCCTGATTAAAAACATAAAAGCATAAATTGCTAATAATGCTCGATCCTCCATACGTTTACATTGTATGCCGTTTGGCAGTCGCTTGGTCTTCGACGTTCGACGCTCGTCGGTCCTCGTCGGGCTTCGTCGTCGTTTATTCGTCGAGCTGGCAAAAGTTATCCAAAACCTTCGAATAAATCTACGGATAAAAATACTAAATACAGTCCAATTTGTACCGTCTTTAGTGTCATTTTAATCAGAAGAATGCCACGAATTACTTGCCGCAAGTCCCATAAAAAAGTAATGAAAAATAAAGAAGTTTTGCAATTGGATTGGTAGTTGTTTCACACCGATACCTCGCGACTCTACGAGCTCGGGACTTCAAAGGCCAGCGACCGACCAACAGCCTACAATGTAAGCAGATGGAGAATCGAGCGTTATTGGCAATTTATGCTTTTATGTTTTTAATCAGAACAATATTGTTAATACGAATGAGTTGTAGAGCTTATTCCGATCAATATGAGTCCAAACACGACATCATTTGGACTGTCTTTAATGAGATTGTAATTTTTATCGTAACATTACGTATCAGTGAAACTTGTTCGATTACACTCGAATTTGACCTCATTTTGTCGTCTGTCGTCTGTCGTCGCTGGGTCTTTGAAGCTAGGCGCTCGGCAAAAGTTATTCGAACATTTATTCGAAGCCTTCGAATAAAAGATACAGATGAAAGATGAAAAAATTTCTCGAAGTTTGAATAAATCCGCTTCGAATAAAAAAAAGTATCTGTATTCGTCGGATAAATTCTCGTCGAATAAAATTATTTATTCAATACTCGTCGAATAAAGATACCTTTTTTATTCGAACCTTTGAATAAGGAAATAAACATTTTTTTATCTTTTATTCGTTATTCTTAATTTTTATTTAGATAAATATTTTGCCCAACTCTGGTCGGAGAATGTAACATTTGATAATCGATATGGGTCCGTGATGATTCACCTTCTCACCGACGAGAATTTCCTTAGTGGCCTTCTGCACCGACGAAATACCGTCATTGGCCTTCTGTTTCTTACTCCAGCCAAAATCTATCCTAGAGGGCGGTAGAAAACACCGTATTTTTCGAGCGACACATTCTCCCGTAAGGCTGGCAGTCTTTATATATATTTCGTCGGTGGCCCGGGACAATCACGTGACTTTTCAAGACTCGGTGGTCGGTATCTGCCGTACAGTTTCCTTTACAGAAATGGTATTACCTACAAATACGTAGCTGACTGATGAATACGAGATGGAGCTATCGTCGTATTCTATTATGAATCAGAAAGGGAAGTCGATTGACGTTGCAACACAAGAGGTGTGTGACGAGGAAGATAGATTTTACTGCGTTGTCAGCTTTTAAAAGGGCAATGTTGCCGCATCATATTCATACAAACACTTTCGATGCTCGTATGCAGAGTTGAGCAAAATATTTATCTAAATCAAAATTTCGAATAACGAATAAAAGATAAAAAATTTTTATTCGTTATTCGAAGGTTCGAATAAAAAAAGTATCTTTATTCGACGAGTATCGGATAAATAATTTTATTCGACGAGAATTTATCCGACGAATAAAGATACTTTTTTTTATTCGAAGCGGATTTATTCAATCTTGGAATAATTTTTTCATATCTTATCTGTATCTTTTATTCGAAGGCTTCGAATAAATCTTCGAATAACTTTTGCCGAGCGCCGAGCTTCAAAGACCCAGCGACGACAGACGACATACAATGTAAGCGGATGGAGAATCGCGCATATATGAAAGTTTAAACTTTTAGATTTTTCAATATATCCTCATGAAATTGTGACAAGCGAATAGAGGGGATTTTCCTGACGAAAATGAGGTCAAATTCGAGTGTAATCGAACAAGTTTCACTGATACGTAATGTTACGATAAAAATTGCAATCTCATTAAAGACAGTCCAAATGATGTCGTGTTTGGACTCATTTTCATCGGGATAAGCTCTACAACTTATTCATATTAACAATATCATTTTAATTAAAAATATAAAAGCTTAAATTGCCAATAATGCTCGATTCTCCATCTGCGTATATTGTATGCCGTTCGTCAGTCGCTGGGTCTTCGGCGGGTGTCGTCGGGCGTCGCCGCCGTTTATTCGAAGCCTTCGGATAAATCTACGGATAAAAATACTAGATACAGTCCAAGTTGTACCGTGTTTAATGTCATTTTAATCAGAAGAATGCCACGAATTAGTCGGTGCAAGTTCCATAAAAAAAAATAATGAAAAATAAAGAAGTTTTGCAGTTGGATTGGTAGTTGTTTCACACCGATATCTCGCGACTCATCGAGCTCGGAACTTTAAAGATCGGCGACCGACCAACAACCTACAATTTAAGCAGATGGACAATCGAGCATTATTGGCAACTTATGCTTTTATGTTTTTAATCAGAACAGTATTATACAGGGTGGCCCACATAACTCTGAACAGCTCAATATCTCGAAAACTATGCCATCGATTTTAAAGTTCTTAGTCTTAAATTGCATGGAACTGAAGGGCCTTTCTGACTACATAAACGTGAAGTGGCCTCCCTTCCCCTTTAACGGGGGAGGGGAGGTACCTTTGTAATTTTAAATGGAACCCCCTATAACATGTTACATATTTAGATTCCACCGGAAAAAACAAGTCAATCTTACCTGAAACATTTTTTTGTCAGATACTTCTATGATGAGATATAACAGTTTGAAGTTTCGAGTTGTAGGTACTTGAAGCGCTCGGAAATAGCGTTATGGAATTATACGCGCTTCATAATTTAGAAACATTTCATAATTTAGAAAAGCGGCTTAGTAAAGCTGTCACTAATGAAAATAATCGTGCCAGTATTCTTGCTGCAATTACATTAAATCCTCATATTAGTCAACGTACACTTGCACAAACATCACATATTAGTCGTTCATCAATTCAACGAATTTTGAAACGGCAAAAGTATCATCCATATCACATGGTTTTATCACAAGAGCTTTCGATAGCAGATTACGATCACCGCGTAAGATTTTGTGAGTGGCTGCAGGGTGTTGTGGAAAACGACTTTTTGTGCAAAATACTTTTTTCCGATGAGGCCACTTTTATGAATTCAGGGCATGTAAATAGACATAATCTGCATTATTGGGCCGTGGAAAACCCAAATTGGATGCGATGTGTTCCCTTTCAACATCGATGGTCTTTAAATGTTTGGTGTGGCCTAATAGGAGATTTTGTGATTGGACCTTATTTTTTTCAAGAAACTGTAACATCTGCAAGTTATTGTGATTTCTTAAAAAATCATTTGCCTGCGCTTTTGGAAGATGTGCCACTGCACGTTAGAAGAGAAATGTGGTTCCAACAAGACAGCGCTCCTCCACATTTTGCAATCATCACCAGGCAATTTTTGAACGAAAAATTTGGGAACAAATGGATAAGTCGTGGGGGACCTCGTCAATGGCCTCCTCGATCCCCCGATCTAACACCATTAGATTTTTTCTTATGGGGATATGTAAAGGACAAAGTTATGTTTGAACCACCGACGACAAAAGAGGATATGAAACAAAGAATACGTGACGCTTGCGCTTCAGTGACTCCCGAAATGTTAAAAAATGTTAGAACAACTTTCATGTTTCGAGTAAATAAATGTTACAAGCCCGTGGTGGACATTTTGAACATTTAATTTAAAGTACATTTTATTTCTTCACGAATAAGCAAAGGACTCAAGCGCGTATAATTCCATAACGCTATTTCCGAGCGCTTCAAGTACCTACAACTCGAAACTTCAAACTGTTATATCTCATCATGGAAGTATCTGACAAAAAAATGTTTCAGACAAAATTGACTTGTTTTTTCCGGTAGAATCTAAATATGTAACATTTTATAGGGGGTTCCATTTAAAATTACAAAGGTAGCTCCCCTCCCCCGTTAAAGGGGAAGGGAGGCCACTTCACGTTTATGTAGTCAGAAAGGCCCTTCAGTTCCATGCAATTTAAGACTAAGAACTTTAAAATCGATGGCATAGTTTTCGAGATATTGAGCTGTTCAGAGTTATGTGGGCCACCCTGTATATATCTCGTCGGTGCCCGGGCTGCTGATACAAGTTGTAACTGTCGACAATTAATCACGTAATCTGTGTAAACTACGCAAGAATAAAGCTATAATCCTAACAATTAATTTAACGTTATATAATATATTATTTATATTTGAACCTTCTGCTATTAAATACAATTTTCAAAAGGACGGAAAATTATTCAAAAGATTATCAACAAAAATTTTAATGACAGTTGTTATGCGAGGTTCCATATTCGTTACAAGTTATGGCACGTCTGTTGTTATAGATAGTTAATTATTATCGATAACCAATTATTTTAAAACAGATAGCAATAATGGTAAAAGATCAACTAAATCTGAACTCCTGTATGCTTTTACGATTTAAAGATAAGTCAGATCAGCAATAAACAGAATTGTATACAGATTTATTGTTTATAATTAATAAGTTCTTGCACAACTTATGAAAATATTTGGAAAAAAGAACTAATAATTGTATATGTAATGTTAACATATAATAACAGACACGCTGCAACTTGTAACGAATATGGAACCTCGCATAACAACTGTTATTAAAATTTTTGTTGACAATCTTTTGAATATTTTTCTGTCCTTTTGAAAATTTTATTTGGTAGCAGAAGGTTCGAACAAGCCAAAACAACAGTTTACATGAATCAATTTCAAGATAAAAATAGCGCTAAATAGGTATTTCAATTTTCAACAACAATTATTTTGTTTACTATCAGTAAATAAAAGTTTATTTATATAAATTGAAAAAGCATTTATTCAGCTTTAAAATGTGTATAGAAACAGAAAGCATTGTATTTAAACAGAGATGAAATATTCAGGTTGAATTAATCATGTAATGGCTCGTTTCGTTTACTTTTCCAGAATTGCGACTGTAACTTGGAAAATAGCCGAAATACGCGCTGTGCATTACACGACAGTAACAGTAAATTGGCAACTATGCGACGAATATTCTCGGATGTGATTTGGCAACTACGCCTTCGGTACCTGTAATTGAATATGATTCCTAAACTCACCACTCTAAATCGTAGAGGGCATACCAAAACCTCTGATTTATTGAACAGTCGATATTTCAGAACATGAGACATGAAGTCCCATAAGATGATAGGTCTATCCTTATACCTCGTCTGTGGTCATACCTTACCTTCATGAAGAGGACAGTGATGAGATATTATGAGGGTTTTTTCGCACATGCGCTACGATTTCAGCGTCAGTAAAGTAAAAGATTGGCTAAAATGGGATACCTCGGTCATTCCGCAAAATTTGGTATGATTTGATTTTGAAAAATGAATGTATAACATGTGTATGTCAATCAAATATTAATAGTAACTTACAAAAAATTCGTAGCACGCTTGTGTCGTCATCTCGTCTTGGACTCTTCCGGCATTTTCCCGCCAATAATAGTACCCTACTACTTTCGCCTTTCGCCGCAATATAAATACGTTACTGCATTGGACGCGCATGCGCGCAAAAACCAACACAATATATCATAACTGGAAGAGGGCAAGCCGGCCGCATGGCAACCGATGTAACACGACATGAATGCACCAACGCATACCAAGTCAAAATGCAGTCTTTTGTTAAAACGGCCAGCTGTGGTCGTAGCCGGACCGGACTAGTGCGCGTTTAGCCATAGTCCGACCGACCTATCCTCTTCACGCGGGTAAAGTTTCGGATTCCACCTGCAACCTTTGCAAGTTTTGGTGGAAAATGCATAGCAAATAGGGACCAAATTCTGCTCTACGCATGTTCTTGGCACCAAAATAACCGCCTTTTTCTCGCAAAGTACAATTACGAACGTTGATCAAAATTTGCTCGAAGCAGGTTTAGCTAACTGGGTAGATATGATTCAAAAGTATCTACAAGGTACAATTGGTAAAAGCATTTACTTTAGCAAATGCTCGAAACTATGTCCATTGACTTCGACACACTGTCGTAGTCGATAAAGAACAATACTAAAAATAAATATTTTTCTCCGAGTTTTCTGTCGTAGTTATTTTTTAATTATATCTACTTCACGATGTTATAAGTCGTTAGATTCGTTTTGACTTTAGCTATTACATGACGACAATGGAACTATACAGATCCATTAAAGAAAAATAGATGACCTTAAAATCTCGGAAAATACGACCTTGCATAATAATAAATGAGCTATTTAAAGTGGTCAAGTTAGATGACACACCGTGCACACAATCGTGCTAGATTTCAGCGGGCGTCATCCTACGACAAATCGTTGCACGTATAAACGAAACAACATTCATATGTAAATGTAATAACGTGGATATGGGCCCCTTCACGCTTGATTTTTCTGAGAAACTGAATTTGAGATACTTTTATCTAGACTCTCGGCAATTCAGTGGATAAGAGAAAGAGAAACACAGATATCGGAGAGCGGTACCTGAGCTGGTGTTCCACTAGATTTCTTGGACTTGAAAAAGCAAGTTCCATGACTGGAATTACCGGCAGTTGAATTCTCAGGCAGAACACCATCCGATGGTGTAACTGCATCCGGACGATGGTGTCGACTGAGGAGCCTCCTCGAAGGCGAGCTTGTCGAACTACTTGCCGCCTCTTGCTCCGCAATTTTCTCAGAAGATCGGAAGAACTTCCGGAACGCGGCCACGACCTTCTCCTTTGATCTCGTAGACATGGCTCGTGGTCGTTTTTTTTTCCACCAGTATTCTAAAATTCGAATATTCGAATCAATTTAATTAGAATTCCTGAAAATCTTAATTTCCGATAACAATCGCAATAAACCGGGACGCGACCCCTTCGACTCTCATTATTAGACATCTCACCAATACACAGAAACGTAATCATTACAAACAAAAACAGGCGAGAAAAGCTGCAGAAGGGTGAACATCGCAGCAGCATTCGCAGCTGCTTAGATGTTATGTTACTATTGTATGGCAGTATTCTCACCCTTTTCCGTGGCGTTGATCAAGATTGGTTTCGGGAAATCGGATACAGCCTCTTGCAAAACATTTTAACGTTGCTTACCACTAAAAACACTGTATTTCAAGGCATAAATAATTGATAGAAGAGCTGTTGTGTATATTAGATGCGACACTGTGCGAGGGTGCAAGAGGCGAAAGACGCGGAGATAGAACACGGCGCAGTCTCCACCCTCATTGAACTGATCGAGCGCGTAGTTCGGAAAGAGTTGCTAACTTTGTCGGCCAGGGCCATGTTATTCTTCATTATTTCGACTTTACAAAATGTCCGTTAAACATAATGGCCCGCCTTACTTTAATCGTGGACTATAGGAGTCGCCGCGACCCTATTGAAATTTATAGTGATAATTATTTAACGTATATCGACGTATCTATTTGAAGGTTTAGATAAACTTATATTATCTCATTGCGTTTTCGATAGTGCAAAGCAAAATTGATTTCCATTTGTCAGTTCGTCAAAAATGAATATTAAATAATTAGATGTGAATTAGGAAACCAAAAAAACGCTAACATAGAAATCACATTACAAAGAAGATTTCTTTTTCAGTTTTAGAGGTTTTTAAAGTTTCTCCTAGATTTATCCAATTAGTTCGACATTAAATTATTATAATAAGGTGGTTTTTTGGAAAGGAACACAGGGCTGACAAGCAACAGCGGTCCTGTTCGACCACGACGATTTAAGACACTTGATATTGATCTAGTTTATGTATCTGATATCAAGTAATACTGGATTTTGTAGCAGATTGTAACTAAGCAACCATGTCAGTGTGTCAGGGTATTGATACAAGGGTTAGAAAATTTATCTATGTGTACATAATTCTGTAGTAACTTACAATAATGAAATGAACATGTAGTTTAATTATTAGTATTTACGATAATTATTTATTCTTCCATGGAACCATAATATAACAATTCAAATATTTTCTGGAGAATAGGAAAACTAAAATATGTTTTGTTAGATAAGCAAAGACAAGAAGGCACGATAAATACTGAATCCATGCCCATTTCAATTCTTCCCATATACTAGGTTGATAATAAATTAAATGTTCCCTATACATTAATTCTCCACTGACTATTACTTTATCTTCTTTGGAGAATTTGATTCGGTTTGTCACATGTTCATTATTTATTTTGGCTGAAACTAAAAATTTAAATATACTACCATATATCTTTTTTTAATGTAAAATAGAAAAATGTATATGTATGTTAATCTCAATGGATTCAATGGATAGTACTAACACTTTTCATTGGCATTTTTTATAAGCAATTCCTCTAATGTGTAGTCAGCCATTTCTATACTGTAATTGTATAAATTGTATGAACCTTGGCTACTAAGAAGACCTTTCTGCTCTAATGTCAAATCTCCAAAAAATTGTACTTCTTGTACTTCGTCATTTAATACATGATTAAATACAGCGATTGACTCCATTGTCATATGAAATATTTGCTACAAAGAATCAACAGCATAAATACCAATATCAAAATATTATACATAAATTTATAGATTCATAGTAATATTATTATCATTACTACCTTTATAATGTTATTACCTTTAATTTAAAATTAAAGAAAAGTAGAAGTTTCAAACTCTTAATTGGTGTGTTTGTGTAAAACTGAGCCTCGAACTTTAAAATATCTTTCATTCCATCACTGTTCATGTCTATTTCTTGCACCTAAAATTTCATAGACTTCATTACTGCAAAATACATAATTGATTGATTTACATGTACCAATAAAAATAATTGCGGTAATAATAAAACCTTTATCAGTATACAGTCATCTGTAATTTTATTATTTTTATATGTTGTGAACATTGAACAAACTATGGGATTAATATTATAATCCCTGTATGCTAATAATATATACTTATAATTAAATGATATATCAGGCATCTCTGCATACACACGATTCATTAGATAAAAACCTGCAAATTATAAGCATTAATAACAAAGTAGACTGAATTAAACATTTTTCCGGAATAATTGCAGTATTCTTTGAACAGTATCAATAACAAATAAATAAACTTAAAAAAAGAAGAAGTACTCACCTCCCGCGTTAGTAATAATCAGGAATGGTGTAAGGAATGACAATATAAAGAAAAATAATACAACAAGAAAACTTAAAGAACATATTTTACTTTTATATTTATAATTGACACAGCTTGAAAATATTTCTGCAGCCGCCATATTGACGCGCTGTTTTGACACTTGGGAAAATAAAGTGGCGGGAAGATGAAGTTGAGAATAGGTTAAAATGTTTGCAATGAAGTAACCGTGAATCTTTTACAAACAACGAAGTATACTTAAGTACATATTCTTTAGTGAATTACATAAAAAAAAAGACGTCAAAAGAATATGTTGATGTAATATTTTAAATGCAATAAATGAAGTGTTAAATGCAAGAACGGACAAGAAAATATATTAAACTAGGCATTTATTATCAAAACATTAATTTTAATACAAACAATAGTACAAACAATACAAATAATAGTAGCGTATTTTATGTAAACTACAACTGTTAAAAATTCTACTGCAAATATATCATGGACGAAGAAGAGAATATTTGTATACAATTTGTACAAAAACTAAAAGGTATATAAAAATTATGGAACATTAGTTATGCGAAATAATAGAACCAATGAATAAACATTTTTTTATATGTTATATGACTCATTTCTATAATATTTTTTTATAGCAAAAGGGAAAATCTTGACTAACTTTGAAGTGTTACTTAATACATTACGAACACATGTTGTGTCAAAAGGCTTAGAGAATGAAAGCATTAATTTACTAGCAGATGCTATTATAAATACTGACTTAGGTTTGCATATTTAAGAGCATATATAAGCATTAACACTATTTTAGATAAACAGACTAAAAAAAATTATTCCACAGGTGCTACTAAATTAATAGACTTAATAAAATGTTTGGTTCCAAGGTATAAAATACCTGAACAAACATTTAAATTAATTACTACATGGTGTTTGTCGTCTCTGAATAAAATACCAATCACTGTGTCTATTATCGTTATACAATGGATAATTGGTAATATCATATATATAAATATATTTGTAACAATATGAATTATATATAAGAACTTCATCTATGAAGTTACAAATATTTAAATTATATGTATGATTTTAGGCTTATGGAACTATCAACTAATTGATAAAAAGGTTTTAAATATATATTATAGCAATTTATTTTACATAATGCTAAAGAAAGAGAAATTGGTAATTTTATTGTCTATATACTGATAAACCATTGAATACGTTGTATTTTATATAATTTTATTTTAGGAAAAACATATAGCACATCTTATTTATATATTAACAAAGCCTGAAGATATAACACGTAGAGATATCACAAGACTGATCAAGTTACATAAAAAATATTCTAAACCCCAAAAGCATATCGTTGTATTGTTATCGTAAGTAATTGTTATCATTAATGAACTAATACTCTGTTTGTACCATACAATGGTATACATATCACTTTTATTTTTGTTTGAAATTATATTTATTAAAAAATCTGTAACACAATATAATTCTACATAATTACACTATATTACACTATATTTACACTGCATTAAGTGTTTTTTTGCTATATCTTAACAACACACATAAGTGCTCTTGATTTTTTAAACTTCTCTTTATCGGTATGCTCCAATTTGCAATGAATTTTATTCTGTAATAGGAACTACAGCATACAGCAGTAGTTCAGCAGTTAATTGCTTCACTTTGTCTGTAATGTCTATTTTGTAAAGCAATAGTTTTTGGAGCAATATTAGCTATATCAGCTCTACATTGGTTGATGTTTCAATTTTTGTGCGTTTTATTTTTTCTTTTTGTGAAACAATGTCTGCTTATATACTACATTTATTCAGTTAGATTATCGTAAGCTAATAAAAAAGTCATAGTTTACTAAATGTAGATTATAGTATAAAACAGGAGTACTACACATCTTAACAAAACAATTACCTAAACTGCATTTTAGATTATTCAAATCCTATAAACCTGAACTTGTTCCTGAGAAAGTTGAGTCTGTAAATATAGAAAGTGTATGGAAACCAATTCCGGAGGAACTGCAAGTAATGCTACAAAGTGCTAAAGCTCGTGTAGAAATTCAGGAAATGCAATCTCTTCATGCAACATCATTCAATTGGAATACATTTGATGTATTTATTTGATATATAAAATACATATGAATACAGCTCATAAATATATATATATATAATATTTTTAACATATTTCTAGCTATGTAAAACGAAAAAATCTGTGATACCACTGTTACCATCTGTACGATACTTCCAAATTGGTTCTAAAATTTTCAAAGAAAAGGATACAAAATCCATTTTTGATATATCCAAGTAAGTAATCAAATTAAATGTTTTAAATCATATAATGAAACTCCTATATAATGAAATATTTTAGAATAGAAGAATTGGGAAAATCGCATTTTAGCATGGAATTGCCATGCAATGCAATATCTCTTTTAACTAATACGGCTGGATATCATCTTCTTACTTTCGCTGATTTTCATTATCAAAGTAGATTTGCCTATAACCTTTATAATACGTTAATAAGAGGTATGTATTATAGTTCCAATTTTCTTTATATTCTATAAAAGTATTCATTACGATTGTACTCTTATTTTAGCATTTATTGTGGAAAGAGAGAAATTTTCTGAAGAAGAAATTAATAAATTACTCGATATGACTGTTGAATTTTCACGTTACATGCAGCAGGGTATACTTGTTGTTGGTCGTTTTCTCGATGAATATCTTTATTTTAATACAGGAGAACATCAATCAAAGTTATTAGCCTTATTACAATGGATGACATTGGTATCTGTTAGTGGTATGTTATTATAAAAGTTATATATAGACTCCGGATTTTATGCATTTTTGATAAAAATGTGCAGGTGCAATTTAAATCAGTGAAAAGATTAAAAGACTTTAAGATTGTTAACATATTATTTTCACTGCATTAAAATTGTTAGTGAAAAATATAAATTTATGTTTGGCTCTTGTGCCTTGATGCCCAAACTTCTTATTTTACATAAAAAGATCCAGAGTCTAGTTATATACTATTTAATGTATTATAAAAGTGTAAAGGTATATTATGGAAATGCTATGTTTACAGATTTACAAAACAAAGTATTGGTACACGTGAAAAACATGTATTATGAATCCTCATTAGAAGCAAAATGTGAAATTATCAGAACATTAAGGATATTGATTACGAACTTGGTAGATAAAATAGTAAACTGTATTCTTATCTCATTATTTAATCAAACACTATTCCATATAATTTAGTGATCATTAGTAAAACTAAAACTATTTATTGTAGTTTGTTCATCAAGGATTTGAAGAGTGCCATCAAAAAAATCAGGCTCCATTTCTGAGGCAAACCTCGGTGGATAATTTGGAAGATATTATTGTTATTCTGACAGAATTTATTAAAGATCTTATCATATCTGGTTTGAATCTGTACGTTTATGATATTGTATTACTTTCAGAGGCTTTAACATTTTATGAGGAGGTATGTAATAAAATTAAGTAATAGTGTAGTTAAAAATAGATTCATGTTAGTGAACCATGCAACAAAGTAAAGTTCGATCATTACATTTTTCACTTCAATATATAATCCTCAGGTTTGTAATTTGGAAACCCGGAGTACTATATCATCATTCACATTAGCACCCCCAGCAGTAATATATGGAAGTTTCCTTACACCAAGTTGTGCAATTTTGTCAAGAATCTGTAAATTATTATTGAGGTATGTTGTCTATGAATGTCAATTTTCTTATGCTTGAGATATATTTCATTAATGTGAATTGAATTGACATAGGTATTATGAAATGAGTGTAAAATTAAAAAAGCATAAACAACAATATAAACTAAACTTGTTAAAAAGAAATATTAATGTTATATCTACATATACTCGCGATATTATGACCGCACTCTGGTATGATGAGGTATGTAGGAATAGCAATAATTAAAATCATAAAATCATTTTTTGAATACATGGAATATCTTGTAATTTTTAGGCATTCACAAAACAAAAGGATAAACGCTTTTTAAGCACTGTTTCAAAGAAAGTATTAGATGATTTGGGATACTGTGATTTAAATTATCTTTTAAATATTAGTAATCATTGTGCCATTTTACCTTATAAATGTGTATTAAGTAAAGCTGGTCTTGGGATTAACACAAAAGAGGTGGGAATTCATTTTTATGAACATGTATATGATTAATATAGCTCTTAAAAAATGTATTAAATTTTGTAATGTTTATCATTAATCGTGAAACTTCTTTTTCAGGATTTTAAAAGTATATCATTACATTATTATTCAACTATATATGAATTCCTTAATACATTCGAAACTTAATGGGAATTGTAATTGGTGAAAAAACAAATATAAATTTCAAAATATTTGCTAAGTGTAATGGAAATTTTAGCAACTTATAATACATGATCATTTAAAGTGTGATATTAAATGATCTGCAATATTATATCTTTGTAAACGGACACTACTTTTAGCACTTTTTATAATCTCATCAATAAAAACATATTGCTGGTATGTTATAATTCTCTCAGTACCATAAGCAACTGTCATAAATAAAGTTAATTTGTATTTGTAAACATAAAATAAATAAAGTGATCAAAGTTTGTACCCCATCTTGTGTAATAATCAAGTCATATAATATATTTTAATTTATAATGTTTACAATAAATAAAATATATACATGAGATATGTATACTCAGATTAATTGTTACATTTTATTTTTTTTCGATTTACATACAAATTTCCATTTACAATTCATTTAACAGTCTTTAATACATATTTACCTAACAAAAATTATACATAAATTATTATGAATACCTTGGACTCCTACCTTACAAACTATATAGCTTTTTTTACAAGTTTTTCAGTTTATTTTAATGACGTCGTACATTGAGAAATTTTATTCATTGGACACATTGCAGTAGATTGACTATCATCAATTGCTTTTTTGGATTTCTATATATTTCTTAAGAAAAATGATTCGATAGTATACATTCATTTTATAGTAAGATTGTTTCAAGATAGCGAGTGTGAACATCTCCTGGTTTTCAAATTTGTAGCGTTACATCAAAAGTACTTAAATACACATTGCTTCTAAATGAGGCCATATATTAATGCAATGTTTTTAAATGCTAAGCACATCGTACAGCTATCTTAATTTACCATTATGCAACATATATAATATTTATTACTCTATTACTATTATTAATATATGTGTAGAATAAAGTGAATTAGATATAAATAAAACGAGACAATGTGTTTGTTCGAAAAGTTAAATAAAAACTGGAAACCACAATTTTACTGAATACTTCTCTAAATTTTTAGAATACAGATCCATGACAATAGTATTTTTGAAATATTATTATTTCAAGAGTTCAATTATTCAATTATACTTTGCATAGAATACGAATAAGGAGATTATGTTAAATTACTAAATTAAAGAAACATAATTTATTACAAATACTGACATAAATAAAATATGTTATCTTATTATTTAATTGATGTCACATGATACTGATGCATTTTACTACATTGTTTTTTCCTCGTATATTATTATACTCATAAAAAGCAACTTAACATTGAAAGAAGTCTTCGAGTATGATCTTATAACATCAAGGTGTTAATCATCAATAAAAATTAATAATTTCTTTTGCTTTTTGTTTAACAAAACAGAACATATTATCATATACTTTTAATTTGTATAGATTATCTGAATCTGAATTTGTTTTATATATTGTATTATTTAAAGATTTTTACAGATATAAGAATACACTTATGCTATTTATATATACATAAAAATGTGCCTATTAATAAAGTATACTATGAAATTGTATTTTACTATTCATCCATTATTCATTTGTTATTACTATGACTGTAAATTACATAAAAGAGTTGACAGAGAATGTTCACCTCTCTACCAAAATTGCCAACAAATTAATTTTTCTAACAGTGTAGAAGATTACTTCCAATTCTGAAGAAATCTAAGTACTTTCTTTTACTGTACAAGCACTGTCTGGAATCGCATCTAAAATGTGATCAATCTTGAGCAATGTATTCATGTTACCTATACTATTTTTAATCGTAACATGGTTTTATAAACTGTCTTTGGTGTATACATATTTTCAGACTAGAGAGTAGTAGTGTTACAAGGCCTGGAATGTGAAATTCTATTTAGAAGCACATAAACACTTTCGTTTCTCTGTTAGAATAATTGTAGAAATTCGATCAAAATAAATAGTATACTCGACACAAAAGTAAAATTGATTCTATTAATTGTAGGCAATTTCAAACATACACAAAGAAATATTGAAAGTTTTTGGTGAAGTTCTGTGAAGACGCACGTTTGCTGCATTGCTTGATGCTTATGTTGTATCCATGAGGTATAGATATTATAAGGATTAGCATTAATTATAAGGACAGTGGATAAATTATGACATGTTGTTAAAAAAAATCCATTTCATAGACAGAAGATGTTACATTAAGAAACTATATAGAATGGTACTATTTTATTGTCATGAATTTGAAAAATCATTGAAATCAATGAGTTTAATTAAACTATTGAAGAAATGTACAAAATAGATAGCATTAGTCATAATCTGATTGGCAGTTATACATACAATCATAATAAACAGTGGCATTGCTAAAACTTAATCTAAATTACGTATAATACTACTAAGATCATTGCAGTTCCATGTTGACACTAAGTTGAATTTGAATACAAATTCATCTGTAATTCTTCCTAGACCTTTCATTTATAACGTTTAAATAAAACGTGGTTCGCATAGACTTATTTAAAGACAATAATAATAAACGGCACAATGATAATGCAGGAATTTCCATTTTTTATGTTCATTATTGCATTTAAAAAAACTAGTAACACTGGCAGTTATGATGATGGAAAAATCTATAAAGAAATATATGCAGAAATAAACTATGTTTACCTGAAAGCTATCAAAGAAGCAGATTTTAATTTAAGGTCTATATATGAAAATAATATGATTCCTAATCGTGATAACAGTATTCTTTATTCTATATAAAAAGTAAACATTCCTGTACTTCATGCATACAATCGTACAGCAACAGTAAGTAATATATTCATGAATTAACAGCTATCACAATGTTCATTTTTCGTAACACAGTAACACAATGAAGAAATATTTTTCACAGTATGTAAAATGAACAGTGTGCGTTATTATTACAAAGGATTTGTATGATATGATCTACATAATGTATTAAAATTATTGATTACTAAATTTTTTAATATTATTATTGAAGAAAGTCGTTTTGCAAAAAGTAAATCATTAACGGTTCCTCTAATTTATTCTCCCAAACCAAACTGAAATTCTGCAATTAATTAAATAGAATACTGCAATAACCCATTTATTTCAAAAGTGTCACTTCAAACATTTACTTTATGTTTTCATAATGAAGTGTAGCTAAGAAGCGTGAATAGTTGTTTTATCAATAAACAATTTAAAAGACATAATTTCTATTCCAAAATTGTACATTTGACATTTGTTTAAAGAAAATATAAGTATAAAATACAGAAAATTAATAAAAAAGAAATTGTCACATTATTACATCATAAATTAAATGTAATTCATATTTAATATAATTGATTGAAACGATCATTCCTTTATTGTATCTCAAACCGATGATATTTTATTCCAAAGTGTATGGAACATTACTGTAGTTAATTACATGTTGTACAATTTCGAACCATTTCCAAAAAGTTATACAAAAACTAAACTAGATTAAATAAAACTGAATAAACTTTAAGTGATTAGACAATCATTCTCGCATTATTTCAATTCCCAATATGGCATGATTTTAATTTCTATGTTAAATTTGCTATATTTTAGACTTAATGTCACGTGTTTGTTCAAACTCAAGTCTTTTTAATTTTTGCATTGAATAGGTATATTATAGGCAGTGACTATAGCTTCTTCATAAAAAAGAGTTGTGTAGTATAACATATAAATAATAAATTATAGAAACTTATGAAAAATTCAATTAAGCTCAGTGTACGAATATTCTCTTGTATGGCACGAGGTACAGATTAATTTTTATTATATTATATCGAAAAGTATTGCCAATACATTTTCACACACACACACGCATACTTTTGATACGAAAAGGAATCATAAATCATGTTTATGTAACAATTGTAAAGTACGCATTTTGTTTACTAATTTTTAAGAAATATACAACTGACTGCGTACCAGTGTAGATGTTTGAATAGTTGTATTTATCGGTATGTCTTACGGAAGTCCGTACTATTGTACCTAAATAATTAAAAAATAATCAAAGAATGATTCTCTCTTAGATTATACGAATTTCGCGTCACATATATCCGCAATTTATAATATTAAACAGAACTTAAAAATAATTCTATGTCAGTCAAGCTTCTCGTATGTAAAACATATTAAATTTTAATCATTGAATACTTCAATAAAGTCAATAAGAAGAGAGAAGGAATATATAGTATAACAGTGCTTTGCAATCTATAATATAAAATGATATCGAAGATGATATGATTCAAATGCACTTATCGCCATAAGGATACTGCAAGTGACAAATAAATAAAAGCTTACATGTAAATGATTAATATAGGAAACGATAGGTAATATTGTATATGACTTTATTCTATTTTATTCTCTAAACTTCTGTTGCGATTCTCAAAACATAAGTAGAATGAAAAATGGTTTTGACTAAAACTTATAACTCATTTCGAGAAGTTCTTTTTTCAACAACAGAAACGAGAGATTGAATAGACAAAATATTTCCAACTAAAATTTGTTTTTATACGAATATATTAGAATAAATAATGAGACCAAATCATAGGACACTGTATTTAGACCTGTGTAATTTTCAGATGATTACTAGTTAAATTTAATATCAATTTTATGTATCTTCTGTAGAAGATCAAATTTTAAATTATTTGCATTGTTTCCAATATAATGTAACTTAAAATAATGTCCGTGAAATATTCTCACATCCACTGAAACGTGTCATTGTAGTACAAAAGTTAATAATTATAATGAACAAAATTTTCAGCTTCTTCGATGCCACTTTGATCACTTTGCCTCAAATTTTGAACATCCATCTTTGGCACAGTATGTTAATTAAGCAAAAATAGATTACATCTATGAGTAGAAAGAAGTAACACAAAAGACAGTAAGAATGTACACGCTTTTGATTGCCACCACAATACTTCAGTATATAATCATATCGATTACATATAATCAAGAACTTTAGCAGCATGTACTTTTTTTTTACCTAAATTATAAAGGAGTATACTTACAAACAAGTCCGCTGTAGAACTGTTTTTAATCACTTAAATGTACTAAGTTTTGTCACAGAAAAAAAAATGAGGAAAAAGAAAACGTTTGAAACAAATATTCGAAAATTGTTCGCTAAACAAAACGATTATGTATATAACATTGTTGTATGTAACATATTTAATATTTATATGTACATAGATGCATATATGCATACATAAATGTATCTATGTACATATACATACTATTAAAGAAAGTATATTACTACAATATTGTTTCGACAATGGTATTCAGTTCGATTCAATATTAATGTAACCATAATTAAATCACGCATGCGTGGATATTTGTTTCTGGCACTCACACATTGTCTTTTCACTAAGAGAAAACGAATGCTTCACTTCACTCTTTATGATTTTCAACACTTTTGTACACAGAGAAGTGCGTATCTATTTTTCAAAGAACAAGATATAACAGTTCCACAATTAACAAAAGGGCGGCAAAAGAAACAGATCAGTCCCAACTGGCATCGCTCTCAGCTCCTTCACCTTCATCTTCTTCATCCGAAAATATGGTGTCATATACATAATCTGGGTCATGTAGGAACTCGTCATGATTTCTTTTGTTTAGACCAGTTCTACGCTTCTTTGTTGCCACTGCAAGTTCATCTTCTGCTGTCCTTTCTTTACGAAATTCATACACTAATGGATAGATGTATTCGATTGCTGCCTGAACAGCAGCAACATTAGGAGCTGTAATATCCATTAATATGTTATATGTTCAATAGAAACGGATTTAAGTAGGAGCAAATTTAAAAGGAAAAGTAAATCGAATATATTCAAATTTAATGTCTTTTACTTTTTAGTCAATATCAATTTGGAATAAACAATAATACAAACCAGTTACAGTAACACTGCCTGTAGAAAATATCTTCAGAGTAGCTTTTGGTTCTTTTAATTTGTATGTAACACCAGGATGCAATTCTGGTTCGTAACTGTACAGAATAAACATTGTTAATAAATACTAATAAAGTATAGTACTATGAGCAACTATGAATGATAACCATTTCTTTTCTGATATTGTCATATAAATTAACCACACTTACTCTGCATTTTCCTTGTGATACAATGAAAATGATGTTATCTTGATTGCAAATGGCATACAACATGTACCTAACACATTAACCACCCTATAATTGTTAAATCGCACTTTGAATCCAAGTTTCTGTAATGAACGAGCAAATCTTCTTGCTGCTATCTTTGCTTGAACTTCACTGGTTGCACCAGTGCACGTTACTTTACCAGAAGACCATATAGAAGCAGTAGTATAAGGTCTTCTTAATTTCATTGTTATCATCTATAACAGTGCATACATATGCAAAGAATAACTACTACTGAATATCACAGCAATAAACACAAATTAAATGTAGATTATTTCATCACATTTTATAAATAATATCCTTTTTAGATTTTAGTTAACCTATGATTTGAAACATTCAATTGAAAATTAACATCACTACTCAATGTAGTAAATGTATTTAAACTATTTAAATTATTGTACAATATTGAAGAGTTTTATGATTTAATAATGAAAACAAATTCAAGGGCATCCGATTTTATTCATTTTTAAAAAATCACAATTCCTTATTATTAGTTATAAAAAATGAAGAATGTTATACTAACAGTTACTTTTAACTTCTTTTATAATCTCTAATGAAACATTGTCATTCAATTTCATTTCTACTTCATAACATATCATTTTTCATAAAAAAAACCTTGAAATATAGATTAAGAATACATTGAACTTATATTGCTAAAATCCATTTACATAATTGACACCATCACATTACTAAACATATTACCTAAATTCTTTGTTACAAGAAAGCAAGATTACTTTGAAACATACCCCATTTTCCCTTCTATACTCCACATTAGATCCATTAAGCGCAATTTCTCGTAAATTTAAATGACACCTAACACTGAAGCTGCAGACTACATTATTAATAACAATATCCAGTTCACGAGGCTCTTGTTCAGGAGGATCCATGTAAGGTTGAATTTGCCCATCAAACAGTCTTTCATCTTTCTCTTCTTTACATATACCTGTATTATCTAAATTATTTACACCTTCTACATGATTTATTGTGTTCGTTAGAGGTTTCATGCCATTCTTTTGAATAGCAGTTGCCATAATATATACCTGAAAACATAAAAGTGTTGCTTCTATTATTTTTATATATTATAGAGTACATTTAACTATTTCTTAGAAATGAAATCACATATTATTTTTCTTATTTTTCATAATATAAATTTAACCTTTCACAGAAGGACTTCTTAATTCTTATATGTATGTTTGTTTTCATTTCAATTAAATTTTCAATTGAATTTAAGCAACACTTCTTTTTTAGAAGTAATTACTATTATTAATTATGAATAAATCTCTTGTATTCAATATAAATAAATCTATTGTTATTATTCGATAATTAATTAATCTAAATACTAAATAATAAACGAATTTTTAAGTTTTTTTTACTATCAGTCGTTATTTTAATATTATAAATACATTAAAAAATTATAAATTTGTAAAGCTATATAGAAAACAATGTTTGAAAAAATATTATCAATGGAAACTAATAATGAAGAGATAGAAACTGAAACTTTTTATTTCTCCAAATAACAAAAAAATTCATGAAACATCGTTTTATTACATGGTCGTAACGAAATCATTGAAATTATTCGATTATAAAGTTTGCATGTTGCATGAAATAACTAGTAATTCGATCGATATCATTAATTTACAGAAATAATGAGCTTCTGTGCGCTAAATCAAACTAATATGTACTAAACTAGTTTTGTAGCTAATGCATCGTGGAAATAAGAAAACATTTTCAAGAAATTATAATTTATAAATGCACCCTCGTATACAATGCCAATGACGAGGGAACATTTTTGTACAGATTACAATACATCCGGAACATTCTGTGTAATACGAGGTGAGATGACAGTAGTAAAAGATGAAATGCACGATTGCTGTATCGTTGAGTATTAAATGCCAGAGATATTAAATGAAAAGGTTAAGATTTTGAAGAATGTCGGTAAAAAGAAAGGAAGGTGTACTCACGTGTGACTATGATGTGTGCTTCAGTTATGTTTTAATTAATGATAACTTCTTTGTTGACAAGTATTAGGAGAACACAAAGTTAGCTCAATAACCAGTGCCATTGTTTTCGGCCATCTTCACTAGACTGGCTACTAATCCGAGTCACGGACGTGACAATGATACATAAATGGGAATACTCATTGATGAAATGCGAATCATTGCACTTCTCATTTACAATTTCAATTAACCATATTTCACATATATACTTTCTCTTATAAAAGATTAATTTCATAATGTCAAATTATATTATATTACATCAAAATATGTTGATAATTTTATGTGAACTTATATCTATGAACATATATGTTTGTATAAAATACATCTAAATTGTATTTTGTAATGACATAAATTTTCCTAACTGTTTCGATTGTCCTAATGAAAGCAACAATAAAAATATTTTAAGCGTTTTGTTAGCATCGCATAGACTCCTCTATATAGTGAGAAAAAGATTTATTTTCATTATATCCACGTGGGTAAGAAGTAATGTTATTTGGCAATAGAGTTCAACTACCTATGCTTTGCGTATGATCACAGGCAAAATTATATATACAGAAGCAGACAAAAGCTTCTTACACAGACGAAACTCCTATCGAAATCTTTAATGTTTATAGTACCTAAGTTTAGTAACCTTGATAACATCTATCAGAGATGAGATGAGAGCTCTCACGCCCGGGCTTTTTGTGCAACCATATTGTGCTGCCCGATGACCTAAATTTAGTCTGGATCCGATCCTACACCCACGGTAGAGGGGCTCCACGTATAGCCTGGATGAGATTTCACATCCACGTTTAGCATGGAACAGACCCACGCCACCGACGAGATATACAGGGTAGCCCACATAACTCTGAACAGCTCAATATCTCGAAAACTGTGCCATCGATTTTAAAGTTCTTAGTCTTAAATTACATGGAACTGAAGGGCTTTTCTGACTACATAAACGTGAAGTGGCCTCCCTTCCCCTTTAACGGGGGAGGGGAGGTACCTTTGTAATTTTAAATGGAACCCCCTATAAAATGTTACGTATTTAGATTCTACCGGAAAAAACAAGTCAATTTTGTCTGAAACATTTTTTTGTCAGATATTTCCATGATGAGATATAACAGTTTGAAGTTTCGAGTTGTAGGAACTTGAAGCGCTCGGAAATAGCGTTATGGAATTATACGCGCTTGAGTCCTTTGCTTATTCATGAAGAAACACAAACAATAATATTTACAATTCTTGAGTTTGACTCACTTATCTATGAAAACGTTTTCTGTTTAGAGCTGTTATTCAAGCAGTAACATTGTGATTATGGCTAGTTTTGACACAGAAGTGAATATGTTATTAACGTTAGGTGAATGCCAAAAAAATTATCGGCGTGCAGCAGTGATGTTTTTTGAACGTTATGGGATCAAAAAATGTTATGCAACATTTCATAATTTAGAAAAGCAGCTTCGCGAGCACGGTGAATTGTATAAAAAAAACTCGCAATAAACCTAAAGCTGTCACTAATGAAAATAATAGTGCCAGTATTCTTGCTGCAATTACATTAAATCCTCATATTAGTCAACGTACACTTGCACAAACATCACATATTAGTCGTTCATCAATTCAACGAATTTTGAAACGGCAAAAGTATCATCCATATCACATGGTTTTATCACAAGAGCTTTCGATAGCAGATTACGATCACCGCGTAAGATTTTGTGAGTGGCTGCAGGGTGTTGTGGAAAACGACTTTTTGTGCAAAATACTTTTTTCCGATGAGGCCACTTTTATGAATTCAGGGCATGTAAATAGACATAATCTGCATTATTGGGCCGTGGAAAACCCAAATTGGATGCGATGTGTTCCCTTTCAACATCGATGGTCTTTAAATGTTTGGTGTGGCCTAATAGGAGATTTTGTGATTGGACCTTATTTTTTTCAAGAAACTGTAACATCTGCAAGTTATTGTGATTTCTTAAAAAATCATTTGCCTGCGCTTTTGGAAGATGTGCCACTGCACGTTAGAAGAGAAATGTGGTTCCAACAAGACAGCGCTCCTCCACATTTTGCAATCATCATCAGGCAATTTTTGAACGAAAAATTTGGGAACAAATGGATAAGTCGTGGGGGACCTCGTCAATGGCCTCCTCGATCCCCCGATCTAACACCATTAGATTTTTTCTTATGGGGATATGTAAAGGACAAAGTTATGTTTGAACCACCGACGACAAAAGAGGATATGAAACAAAGAATACGTGACGCTTGCGCTTCAGTGACTCCCGAAATGTTAAAAAATGTTAGAACAACTTTCATGTTTCGAGTAAATAAATGTTACAAGCCCGTGGTGGACATTTTGAACATTTAATTTAAAGTACATTTTATTTCTTCACGAATAAGCAAAGGACTCAAGCGCGTATAATTCCATAACGCTATTTCCGAGCGCTTCAAGTTCCTACAACTCGAAACTTCAAACTGTTATATCTCATCATGGAAGTATCTGGCAAAAAAATGTTTCAGACAAAATTGACTTGTTTTTTCCTGTAAAATCTAAATATGTAACATGTTATAGGGGGTTCCATTTAAAATTACAAAGGTAGCTCCCCTCCCCCGTTAAAGGGGAAGGGAGGCCACTTCACGTTTATGTAGTCAGAAAGGCCCTTCAGTTCCATGCAATTTAAGACTAAGAACTTTAAAATCGATGGCATAGTTTTCGAGCTATTCAGAGTTATGTGGGCCACCCTGTATATAAAGACTGCCAGCCCCCGTGTTAAACTGCGAGTCTCAAAGTGGGTCCCAGCCACTGATATATATATATATATATATATATACCAGAGAGGAATCTGGTGATAGGAAGCAGAGAGGATAGGAGAGTGCTCACGCCCGGGTTTTCGGCGTTCCCGATATAGTGCTGACATCTGCTCAGCCTTAGCATGGCACAGAACCGTGTCGTCTTTCCTAGAACAGAACCGGTCAGTCTTTCCTGGAACAGAACCGGTCAGTCTTTTAGCATGGCACAGAACCGGTCAGTCTTTTAGCATGGCACAGAACCGGTCAGTCTTTTAGCATAAAACTGAACGCACATTATTTTTTTAACCAGGATTAGAACGTACAGCTTAATTGTTTTATGTGAAATATGTAACTAACATGTAAATCTTGTGTACAAAATCTCTAATTAATATAAATTAAGAATAATATTAATTGTAATGATACGTATTTTATTTTTTTCCAATTTTGTAGTTGCAAACTCTAGTTGTAAAAAATGGAAAACCCGGAAAAATTCGAACAAATACAGATCTCATATCGAAGTTTAAAAGCGACCAACCTGAATATTAATCTAATAATGAGCTATTGTCATCAACACTATCTTAAATTTTTTCATATATTTAGCTACTGTTATTATTAATTAAAAAAAATTTTCTTTCATGAATAAATATTTTTTCCACCTCAGCACCATAAGATTTTTACTAGATGACTTTAAAAACACATTAGAACTATTTTTAAATAATTTTACTCGAAAACATTCTAGTTTGCTCTTTATTTCACCGTTCTACTAATTTTTTATGGGCTGCATTGCACTCTTTTACAACTCAATACCAGGGTACCATCCATATTCAAGGAAGAACAATTTTTTGCGACGATCATTGAAAAAACAAAAGTGTTTCCTTCATTTTAGTCCTTTAGTGCGTTGGTGACGTAGCGCCCAGCACACCTACCTGTGTTCTGTGTCACATCTGGAGTTTTATGGTACGCTAACTCGCAAGCCAGACCATACAAGCGAATGCATCCACAACTTCTAGAGACCTGCCTCCAAAACTAATTAAAGGAAGGCTAGACATGCAGTGTGTACTAAACTCCTCAAAAGAGGCGGATTCCAGTCGCTCGTGTTATAAACCTCATTCGATACTTCATCGAAAGGGTGATCTTACATATTTCTGTAACAGTTCCAAGTGCATGCACTTTGTTCATGATACACTCTTTGTAATTATTAAATTCAATTAAATATTAAGTAAATCTTTCACGGTGCTAACGGCCCTCGCAGAGATGGGCATTATTTGGGATAAAAAATTATTTAAATAAAAATTCGAATAAAAGATACTTTATCTTTATTTGTTATTTGAAGGTTCGAATAAAAAAAAGCATCTTTATTGGACGAGTGTCGAATAAATAATTTTATTAGATGAGAATTTATCCGACGAATAAAAATACTTTTTTATATTCGAAGCTTCAAATTAAATTTTAATTTTTTATCTGTACTGTTATTCGGAGGCTACGACTAGTTCTTCCGAATTTCGAATAATTTTCGTCAGCTTGATTAAGCGGCTTCGAGCCCCGTCGGCCCAGGCCCAGAAGCTCGTGCCACCTCGGTCGCCCAGCGGTGCAATAGGGTCTCTTTATACTTGCCGGGACCGGAGGGTTTTACGTAGGGACTATAGGTCCAAATGCCGTGTTACCGATTATCTGTCGTAAAACGGGCGCCGCCGTCCCGGCGTTAGAGCGATCCCACCGGCCGCCGTTGCCCGTCGGCCGAGCAAGCGGCTGATCATTACCAGATGGCCTTTCGAGACCGCGTTGACAGTTCCCTGCTGTGCGTGGCACAAAAAAAAAAAAGGTTTCTCGGGGCTCTACAGCTCCTTAGGTAAACTATCGGTATCCCTCCTCTACAACATTATGGAAATAGGAACCGTACCTGCCTCTTCGTGAAACAGCATCACACATCCTTATATATTAACCTAAATTGTACATATATTGTAAAAACGAGAATAGTTGTTTTTTTTTAAGGAAGTATCCACGTTAGGAAGGGGATCATGCCTTGTGAATTCGATCATTTTTGGGGGACTATGTCTCGAATTTTGATGACATTGAAATATGTTGTGGTCCAAGTGAAAGTGGAAGAAATCCTCAGGACTCAATCACATGATAATTTGTAGAATAAGAAGAATTAATTCCACATAAATTGCATCGTTTTGTCTTACGACACGAAAAAATGTATATGGAAAACTTCTGAATTGTTGTCCATAATGACCTACAGATGATTAGATGCAAGGTTCCCAGGCAGGAATGCGATGGCGTATCTATATCTTGTCCAATGAGACGAGACAGTAGACGTTAACATAGGCGCTCGAGTGCGACAGAGTTGAAGTTACCCTTGCAAGACAATTAGCAAAGGACGCACGCTGGGTGTTTCATTGCCTCGGTCTCGTTGGTCAGAGCATAGGTACGAATGCGCGGCCGATTGGATCAGAGTGCAAGGGACAGGCCTCGTTTCACACGACTATCGGCTATAGTCGAGATATTGGCTACAGCGGTCACACATACTATGTTGCGTGTTACGTCGAAGCCAAAACACTGGGACTGCGGGCGCGGCTGAGATGGGCATAGGCAGATCTAACGATAGACTCCCCAAAAATGGTGGCACTGAAAGAATGGCGACATTAAAATGGTTTTTTTTGGGTTGCGTCGTAAGACCTTACGTACGACGCGACAAGCACGCGACCAAGGCCAGGTATGAAAATCCCTGTCGACGACCTACCGACCATGGACGTCATAAATCAAAAATCCTTCCGATTGTACCCAGCACTTTCGTAATTTTTAAGCCAGCCGAATGCAGCACATGCGGAACCTTGTACACCGTTAGCGTACTAAGATTTACAACCGTAGATGCTTGCGAACCAAATGTTATACGTATATTTCCACTTTTCCAATTTTCCACTATTTCCACCAGCTTTCGAACACACCTTGCAAACCAATGAATTCTAATCATTTTAAACTTGTTCTCCGGAGTTTTGACTTATATAATCACTTATAAGATATAAGATATAATTTAACAATGCTAAAATTGATTTGTGAAGCTGATTTTCATCGTTCCATCGTTAAATTAGATTATAGTTTGAACCATTACTTCTTAACATTACAACTCAGATGAACAATATTCTTTTCTCTACTTCGAACATGGATTGTGAGGCGGATGCTGTGGTGGCACCGGCGGCCGATGCCACGCGGCCTCTGCCAGTTGGCGGCCGCCGGTGCCGGCGACCCGTGTCGGGCGGCCGAAAACGGATGCCCAACGGCTTGCCCAGCTCTCAGCGGATGCATAGGCATCCCCGGGGTGTAGAGGGGAGTAAACTGTTCGAGAGTTAGGTAGCGAACCCCTGCTGTGTGCGGGTCTTAGCTTTTGTTGCGAGCATCTCGAGCGCCTTCTCAGGTTGCCAGCGACGGTCCCGGCTAATATGAAGCAGGAAAACGCGGTAGTATTCATACTAACGCCGGCTCCGGCAAGTATACAGAGACCCATAAACGGCAGCCGCGCGATCCGAGGCGAGAGCAGGTATATCGGTGTGAAACTACTACTAATCAAATTACAAAACTTCTTTATTTTTCATTATTTTTTTGTAGCACTTCCATCAACCTATTTGTGGAGTTTTTCTGATTAAAATGACACTAAACACGATATAATTTGATCTGTATTGCTATTCAAACGCTTCGAATAATTTTCTTCGAATAATCTTTGTCAGCTATAAGCTGTTAAAATTTTTGTACAATTTGATTGTGTGGAGTTATACGTGTAGACAAAAGTATTTACTTTGATTGTAATTTCACTTACTTTAAAAATTAGCTTCTCTTATTTAAATTGAAATGTAGGGAATTTAATATTATATTTTTCTAGAATTGTCTAGACATCATGATTGCCCATGCTCAGACATCATGTCTGGATCTGTTTTACGATCGAGTGAGACACTGTCACTTTTTAGTTATTTATTGGCATGCTTGGCCCTAAGAATTCGTTACGGGCTTGGGTACGGGACCAGAAGCGGGAAGACAGACCAGCCGTACTCCACTCAATGACAATTCACACATTGCAGGCAGACACTCAGGAGAAAGGCGATACAAGTTTCGGGGAAAGATCCTTGAACAAGGGATCTTTCTGCAGTATCCTGCGAGGCTTACGTGAGAAAATGAATTCACGGAGTCAGTAGGCGTTGCACAATTTACGTAAGGTTAATGATAGTTCAGTAAGTTAAATAACACGATATTAAGCAAGCCATATAGAAGTTAATAATAACATCACTCTCCAAAAAATTGTTATGATTTACCATATTTATATACCTTCTATGTGTATGTAACTCCGTAAGGAGTTAATGATATTATCGATTTATATGTAAGTTCATTCGAAACAAATTCGTCAAAATGCCGGAAATATTGTCTTTTAAGTTTTTCACGTGAAACGTGCATTATTTCAAATATTAATACAAATAAAGGTTACGCACATACTTGCCGAATATACCTAATGTAGTTATTAAAAAAATCAAATATATTAAAAATCACGTTATAAGTTACAAATGAAATACTATTATTACCATTATCTATTTCAAAAAGAACGCAGAGTTGAATCTTGGGTATTGCGATAACTCGCTCGCCCGAACTTGCCCGATTCTTTTCGAACGCGCTCGATGAAGTCGGGTCATGGGCCGTCCGAAAGGCTCGGACCGCTCGACGTGTCCCGATTCGAGTGCCCGATTCACGAGCCGGCCCGCACATCCCTACTGTGTCACATCTGGAGTTTTATGGGATGCTAACAATCGACATTTAGTTGCAAATCAGACCGTACAAGCAAACGCATTCGCAACTTCCAGAGGCCTGATTCCAAGGCTAAAAGGAGAGGCCACGACCTTCGGGTCACCGATTCTGTTGAAATTTTGCACACTTATAGATCTCGTTCTCCTGTTCACGAATATATACCATTATAGGGGCAGATACTCAATACTTTTCGAGATATTGACGATTAAAGTTTCATTGTTTCTTATATAATGCCGTATTTTTCCTAGATTACAAGAATCGGTGTGGCACGACGGTAGCATACCAAGTTTTCAGCCGAACGACCAGGGTTCAAATCTTGCCGACTAATGCATTTTTTTTTAATTATGTTTTATCATTGTCTATTTATATTATTAATTTCAATCGATTAAATTTCACGCATAAAATTGCATTTTGAATTATAAATAACATGTATTTATTTACTAAAAACAGAATTATTTACTATTATTATATATTATTATTTATATATCAAATATATATATTAAATTTTAAGAAGTCTTTATAAATATCCTGTGTTCATTTTCCGGTTTCCGAACAAGTTACTGTTACGTTTGTGTGATGTGACATAAGTTCAACTACCTTTACTTGAACCAGTGCGGTCTTTTCTCCCTTTTATGTTATCGTAATTTCGAACGTTGATTGATACTGACGTCTTGTCTGATCCATGTTGATTATATAATTTAAATGGAATTGCTAGGTGATATATTTTACTACTTTCCGATAATTTTCGGCGGCCTGCTATGTTTTATCAAAATAAAATCGGTACTTATCATTATATTGAAATTTAATCGATTTAAATTGATAATATAAATATACAATGATAAAACATAATAAAATTTTTAAAAAATGCGTTAGTCGTCAGGATTTGAACACTGGAACATATTTACTATATCTGTATTTCTATCGATATCTGCATTCCTATGTAATAAATGATTTTTTGCTTTTCCATCAATGATATTATTTCTTAACTTATTCAGTGATATTACTTATTAGAAGATCAATGATATTACTTCTTAACTTACACCGTATTATATCCCGCTTTGTATTAAACAATTTCTGGATATTATTCCGAAAGGCACCGATGGCCGATCGAGATGAAACTTGGTGGGTATGTAAAACTCAACATTCTGAACAACTTTTTCCTATACATGTAACCGCGGCTCGGCCATAGTTTCGGAGATATTCCTATACGTGCACGCCCGAGGCGTGCGTATCACATTTCTAGCGGAAAAAACATAAACAGATCATTGTGTCGATTCCGTCCCCTCAACGGCCTAACCCCAACAAACTTGAATTATACCTCCGGCTGTACATCCGAAACGCACCGGGGAAACACAATACGCACGCCTCGGACGTACACGTATAGGCAAAATTCAATGTAGTAGTAGCTGCAGTTTTCCGCGAATATCTCCGAAACTATGGCTGAGCCGCGGTTACATGTATAGGAAAAAGTTATTCAGAATGTTGAGTTTTACATACTCACCAAGTTTCATCTCGATCGGCCACAGGTGCCTTTTGGAAGGACAGCCCATCTGTTATCTAAACATTCTTTTAAAGTCCTTTTTTACAGACGCAGAGGAAGAAACGCTCTGTATTTTGGAATTCAAGTAATTGTAGACACTTGTATGATTCTGTTATATATACTACTTTGACAAAATTAGAAAATAAAAATTATGTGGCGTGTGTAATACCGTACAAAGCAGTTTCAGATGAATGATAATGTGTTCAGGAACTGTTACGGCAATATGTAAGATCACCCTGTCGATGAAGTATCGAATGCGGTTTATGACACGAGCGACTGGAATCCACCTCTTTTGAGGAGTTTCGTGCACACTGCATGTTTAGCCTTCCTTTAATTAGGTTTGGAGGCAGGTCTCTGGAAGTTGTGGATGCATTCGCTTGTACGGTCTGGCTTGCGACTCAATAGCGATTGTTAGCGTACCATAAAACTCCAGATGGGACACAGAACACAGGTAGGTGTTCTGGGCGCTAAGTCACAAACGCACTAAAGTACTGCATTGTGGAAACTATTTTGTTTTTTCAATGATCGTCGCAAAAAATTGTTCTTCCTTGAATATGGATGGTACTATGGTATCGAGTTGTAAATTAGTGTTAAACAGAGCTGCAATGCAGCCCATAAAAAATTAGTAGAACGGTGAAATAAAGAGTAAACTAGAATGTTTTCGACTAAAATTATTTAAAAATAGTTCTAATATGTTTTTAAAGTCATCTAGTAAAAATCTTATGGTGCTGAGGTGGAAAAAATATTTATTCATGAAAGAAAATTTTTTTTAATTAATAATAACAGTAGCTAAATATATGAAAAAATTTAAGATAGTGTTGATGACAATAGCTCATTATTAGATTAATATTCAGGTTGGTCGCTTTTAAACTTCGATATGAGATCTGTATTTGTTCGAATTTTTCCGGGTTTTCCATTTTTTACAACTAGAGTTTGCAACTACAAAATTGGAAAAAAATAAAATACGTATCATTACAATTAATATTATTCTTAATTTATATTAATTAGAGATTTTGTACACAAGATTTACATGTTAGTTACATATTTCACATAAAACAATTAAGCTGTACGTTCTAATCCTGGTTAAAAAAATAATGTGCGTTCAGTTTTATGCTAAAAGACTGACCGGTTCTGTGCCATGCTAAAAGACTGACCGGTTCTGTGCCATGCTAAAAGACTGACCGGTTCTGTTCCAGGAAAGACTGACCGGTTCTGTGCCATGCTAAAGCGGCGATGTTACGAAAGTGGGAACGCCGAAACCCCGGGCGTGAGCACTCTCATTCCTCTCTGGTAGGAATGCCGGAGAAAACGAACACTGCGTTGCGGTTCAGTAAGAACCCGTAGGTCGTTTATTCGACGGTCTAGGTTAGACCTGAGTTTTACACGTGTAGAGAACTAGAGATACTTCGCGGACGCGTCCGTTCGCTTCGCGGTACAGCGGAAGAAAGAGAACGAGTTTCGACTCGCACGCGAGTAGTTCCCGCGTTCGGTGTGAGAAGGGAAACTCGGGTGATCGGCGCGGCCTAGGGAATGGCGACGGTGGCGCCATCCACCCTACAGTATTGTAGGTTTAAGGGTCCCGCGGATAAATGCAGAACCAAGATGCAGCCTACTCTGCACAGAACCACTAGGAGACTTGCTACTGTTGCGTCGCAGTGTGGTGGGATGGGGATTTTTGTTGTGGGTCCGGGTGCCCGTGGAGCGCTGAAGCGCTCTGCTCGTGGAGGTTCACAAATAACTTCGTACACAGAGTAAAATGGCGAAAATAATTGTTAAAGATTTATTTGGAAATTCTTGGAGATGTAACTCCCTCGGTTCTATAATGAGTTCTGTGTCGTCCTGGAGCTTCGAATCCCTTTTTTAGCTTCTTCCTTCTCGCTTCCTTAGCCAATAGGAAAATTGGGATCTTCTGGCTAGGCGTTGATTCGTCGGATCACTCGTCTTCCGGTTGCTGCTTGATGGTGATTGGCAGTGGATGGATCTTAATAGCGCACGCACGGGAGTGGGGTACGCATGAGGGTGAAGCCCCGCCAAAACAAGGGACGTGGGGCCATGTGGGACCGAACGAGAGAGAGGTCCGAGCGAGTTCCAAGAGGTCCTTGACTGAGAATTTATGACCTCTTGTCCTTAACTGATTCCGGACTTCGACTATCCCTAATTTATGTTGAATTGGAGAAGCTACTCTAAGAGGCTGCGTGACTTTCTCTAAATTCCTCAATTAGTCTCGCCGACTCGAATTTCGTCAAGGATCTCTATGGAACTCTCCCGGTCTTTCTTTACCTACTCTAAACTATCGCGTCCAAATAGAATACATATGTATTAAATACGCGATTGCATCTTATATTTAAATTTCCCTCTCCGCGCCATTAATCGATACAAAATATATCTAGCTATGTTCGCGTGGTCAACTGGCCACGCTACAACGCCACAATACGTGTAGGGCCGACGGCGCTCCGCGCATGCGTTATGCAGTGAACGCTTTTGCGCGTGCGTTACCAGACGATCGCGCCGACACGCTTGTCGCCGTCGCATCGCCTGCTCTCTCTTGTCTGGTGTTCCACCATGTTCCACCGCGTGTGGACGTGTCGATAGTAACCGTCCCGTGTCGTGGCCTCCCGGCCGACGACGTTGTTTCGTCGCGCCGTGGAAAATCTATTACTACGCCGTCCGTGCCGCAGCTATTTCGCTGTTCGTCGCTTCTCGTACGAGTTTTATCTCCGCGTTGTTATCGTTAACAATAAATTCTGTTCTCCGTTTCCGACCTGTACGTTTACTGCTCGTGAGGGGTGGGCCTCACGAGCGTAATCTCATTTCCTTCTGCGAACACGTGGCGCGTCCATATTGGCGCTGCGCACGGAGGAGTTATTTCCTGCGTTCTCCGCTGAGAACGTGTGGCTTCTGGCCACTGGTGACCCCCTGAACTCGTACATCGAGTCGTCTTCACTCCACCGCGTCCGTGGTGGTGGAGCATACATATACCAATTGTGACCTCGGGTCAACGCAACGTACCCGTACCGGGACCGCCATGTCCCCAAATACGGTGTTTTTTACCGCCCTCTAGGATAGATTTTGGCTGGAGTAAGAAACAGAAGGCCAACGACGGTATCTCGTCGGTGCAGAAGGCCACTAAGGAAATTCTCGTCGGGGAGAAGGTGAATCATCACGGAACCATAGCGATTATCAAATGTTACATTCTCCGACGAACGTATTCGAATTAAACAGATCATTTTTTTCGTGTTGCTTTTTAAGATTTAAAATATTGAAAGTAAAACTAATATCAAGGACAAAAAATTCGTAAAAATATTTTACGTAAGAAATTATTAAAGCATACTTTTAGGAAAATCAATTTCTACTTCAAATTTCATATGAGATACCTTAATTTGTAATTCAAAAATGTTTCATGAACAAGCATTATTTCCTTACACTTTATTTTATAGATAATTGTTCCAAGTATCGATCTGTGGGAACAGAAATATGTTGAAAACCAGAGTAGCGTTTATTTAACGTACTATTCCGAATAATATAGAGTTTGAGAGAGAATCACGTGGATGAATTAATATAATATAAAATAATATAATTGTAGGAGCAAAGATGCGCAAATTTTTATTGAAATAGACATTTCAAGCAGCGAATAAAAGATAAAAAAATTATTTATAACGCGTCAAATAAAAATAATTATGTTATCTCTTTTCCATACGTAATGAATTTATTCGACGTATAAAGATAATTTTTCATTGGGTTGAACGATTCATTTTTAGCGTTGAATAAAGTGTTCATTTTCATCTATGTTTTTATTCGGCGGTTTATTCGACTTCGAATAACTTTCGGAGCCGTGTTCGAATGCTGTAACGAGCACAAAGCACTCAAAGACTGGCGCGCGCGTTAAAATGTATGTAGGAATTCTCAAATATAAATATCAATAACCGTAATTAGTCAGATTTTTTCAAAATTTTTGCATGCAATTAATTGGAAAAAGTTGACCAAGAATCGAATGGCGCAACGGCCATTCAAATATGTTGAAGGGTATTTTTGACTACCTCATCCGGCTAGGCTCTATAACGACGAAATATTCGAAATTGTAATATTCCCATAATTTAATATCATTTAAAATGTTTCAAGTACTATTTAAAACTATGAATGAGTTTGAATAACAAACTAATTTAAATAGAGAATGAAATTTTAACAAAAAGTATAAGATTATTGTAAGCTCGCTATTAATGTGCAAAACTCGGGTCCGATTAGAGAAAAGGACAGCGAAGCTCGACAACCGTGGTCGCCGAAGAGTGTAACATAATATGTACGTGTTGGGTATGGTACATCGGTGTGACACCACTACCAATCAAACAACAAAATTTAATTATTTTTCATTATCTTTTTATGGCTTTTTCACAAAAAAATTTGAGACATTTTTCTGATAAAAATGATACCAAATATGATATAATTCCGATGATAATTACTTGTGTAATGAACGATTGAAGTTTCGAACGCAAAGAAGGACAGCGTATGGGAAAGAAAGAGACGCGGAGAGTCGAAGTGTTCGGAAAAGATGAAAACCTGGCGTGAGCTTAGGCCTTTAAATAAAAAAATGAACTATGGGACTTTCACCAACATATTCGTGGCATTTTTCTAAGGAAAACGATACCAAATATGACATAATTCCGATGATATATACTTGTATAATGAACGACGGAAGTTTCGGGCGCAAAGGAGGACAGCGTATGAGAAGAAAGAGACGCGAGGAGTCCTTCTCGCCTCGAGTTCGGCTGCTCGATTTTCGCCGCGTTGCACAGTGCGGACAAATAGCCGAATTTCGGTAAAAAGTGTAGATGTGGTTACTAATGTATATGTATTGACAATTACTCACAGAAAATGAAATTTAACAATACAATTAATAAATATGATTATACATAAAGTTTATTGCTTAGAAAATATAAAAGATATAAAATATAAAGAAACAATACTATATGGTATAAAAAATAGCAATAAAATTATAATTAAAACTTAAAATGACAGACACTTTTCAAAACTTTTTATTTAAATTGTTACGAGCCAGGGCTGCGAGCAACGCGAGAGGCCGGCGAGGGGTTGTTACCCCAGGAATATGGTTTCAATTTGTTAGTTAGGTACGCGGACGCACCCAATGCGAGATCGGGGAGCCGCTAGGATAGTTGACGTGGAGGACGCACCTGATGCGTAATCAGGGAACCTCTGGGAGGTTGGAGTCAAACGCAAACGCACCCGATGCGAAACCGAGGAGCTACTAGGAGGATGAAACTTCGTGAACGCACCCAATGCGGAATCGGGGAGTCACTAGGAGAGACACGCGGCGAACCCGATTTAAAAGGAAGGTGGAAAACTCACAGACGCACCTGATGCGAGACCAGGGAGCTGCTAGGATACGGAAGAACCCAATGCGAAATCGGGGATCCGCTAGGATGGTATAATTTTCGTGGACGCACCCAATGCGAAACCGGGGAGCCACTAGGTTGGAGAAGTCTTCGTTGAGTTGAATCTAAGATTAGTAAGCCTCGTAACTTATATATAATTTAATTGATACAATCCGAGCGGTAAGATTGTATCATGTGGGAACGTTCAATTATTAGATTAGGATATCGGGCAATAATTAAAGGTTGTAGATTACGCGAGTTAACAAACAAGACAAATATATTCTGATTTGGAATAGTTACAAGTGTAATTGTTTGTGTCGCGAGTGGATGTAGTAAGTGTACAATTAGAGAAATTGTTACCTAATGATGCACGGTGTTGACGCACTGGCAATGCGGGGTTAGATAGCTGTTAGAGATTTATCGAGGAATCGAGAGGAGGCGGACGGGGTTCGCAAACTACGAACTCAAATCTAACCTTTTTATATAGTTCTGTATTTTTAAACATGTTCGGTAACGAACAACCCTGTACAAAGCTGTAAATACATGACTCAGATGACTGGATCAACGGCGCGTGCGCGACGTCGTTCCTGCGTCCCCTCCCGCGCCCCGCGAGTCCCGGGTGGATCGAGCAGCTCGGCGGCCCTCGCGGGCCGCGCGGGGGACGGGCGTCAGGAGCCATCGATCTAACGGCCGATCGACGCAGTCTATCTGTACTATCGACATTCGACAGATCTCAAGCGTTTCCTCTCTGTGTATTCCTTGCGATCCTCGTTTCGTCGGGCTTTTTTCTGCCACTCCGTTTCTGCGAACTGACGGAAATCTTTCACAGTGTTGAAAGATCCGAAGAGTTCTCAACAATAGCGATTGTTGAATGCCAAATAGAATATATACCAAACTAACGGAATCTATAAGGTTACGTTTGATTCGAAAGGGACTTTAACCCGATCTCACTAGACTTGACGCGACTGCACGAGTACTGAACCGCGTCTGAATCTTGACTGAACCGCTTCTCGACTAACCGAAGAGGATGAAAATGCATGGGTTTATATACCCTAAAAATGAGAGGGGAATGTATCTGTTTTATTTTACGGTCGCGTACTCGTATTTGTCGTTTCAAGTGAATTTAAGGTTTGCAGCTGGATCTTTTGTTTATAGGGGTAAAACAAAGGGTTAGCCAGGATGTTTCCTATCAAAGACTATCTTGACAAAACATTCCAGAAGGGGATGTTTTGAAGATTTCCAATTTAGGAAATCGTACGGTGCTGTTACTGAATCATGCTTCGTGCCAGTTGCGTCCAGCCGGAGTACAATCATTAAACAAGGGGCCTGTTGGGACGCTTTTCGTTCTCAGAAAAGAGATTAAAACTTCTAATCGAAATGAACGTGGAGAAACGTCTCCATACGTAACAAAATCCGCAATAAAAATTTAAAATGTGTCTTTACCTCTATATTAGTGATATACATACTGAAAATTTCATCGAAATCGGTTGACGGAGAAAAAAATCTTTGTATCTGTGCGTTTGTACAAATAGCAATAATACTGCCTCCAAATAGCATGTGGGTGTCGGGTGTAATAACGGAGACTGGTGTTACGTTGGCGTACTTCTTTATTCGTCGGTGGACCGTCGACCGTCCTGTACCGACGTTCGCGAGCGAGTGTCGATCGCATGCCTTCGACCGACCAATTCTCCCTCGCGTCAGTCGATTGTTTAACAGATGGCGACCGTCCCCGGAGCCGATCTTCACGTGTTTCTCTGCGGCTTTCCGAGGACGGTCGCCGCCGCGTATACAATGTATGTTTGTCGGTGGTCGGCGTGCTCTTTGCGCGGGCCGCCACAAGCATTATATGGATAAGTGCCGTCGAAAGTTAGTTTCATTACTTAACACTTTTATTTCTTTACTACCTCTACTTGAATAATTGCAGTCAATGCAGTCGAGCATTAGAAGTGGTATTATCGGATAAATAAGTAAAAAAATTAATTTTCTGTTTTTTACTACGGATCACAATAAGAACGATTGAATTTTGTCATTACTTGTATATTGTATTTATTCTTTTTTTTATTCTATTATTCTATTATTCTGAAGTGTCTATGGGTTCGCGTGTTCGGAATGAATGGTACAAGTTTTTGGTATAGCGTACTTTATTTCTTGAGACTTAGATACAACGCGTCACGGAAGCTTTGCTCGACTGACTGTTGTCAAGTGCCTCGCTGTCTCCTGTCCCCGGTCTTAGGGAGGCTTCTTACCTATTCCCCGAATCGTCCTGATTGGCCGGGGCTGAATTAGCCTTTTTGGCCAATCAGGCACTTCTTCGGGGACTCCTGCGCCCTTGACGCGCTTTCCCTAAACGCGGGGGCGGTGTCGTAAATGTGGTGATGCAGCGGGATTTCCTATGGGCCCGCGGTGCATGACGTGGCCGGCTGGCGCCTACCTGCCTAGCTTCCGGGTCCCATCGGAAAACCCGAGGTTTGTGGTACCCGCACGAGCTGTTGAGGCCGAAGGCAAAAATCTAATGGCCAAAACGTGCCATAACAAAAGATGCTAAAACGAGTAATGGCTTTCTCAAAAACAGCTGTGGGGCAACGGGTTCCATAAACTCGCTCGACCATTTGCACGCCAAATGTTGACAATTGTACGTGCCGATGGCCCGAATTCTATAACTATTGCAGAACATATTTGTGTTCGGCGAATTGCCGATTGCCGTGACCGTCCAGCGGTGGACGCGGAATGAGGGCACCGGAAAGAAGGAGGAAGTTCCGGAGGAAACGAACGGACTTCGCAAGACACAAAAGGTGCGCTGGATTAACGATAATTTATTAAACGACCCAACTCTCGGTACATTGACGCTCGGACGAACACGGAGGACAACGACGAGTACGGAAATCTTGCACGCGGCGCGTCGGAGAATCTTGACCGCGGAAGAGCGGAAATCTTGCACGCGAGACGAGACGATTCGCGACGCGGATGAAAGGAGAATATTGACAGAGTACAGAGTATAAATTATATGAACAATGATCGATAAGCGCTAGAAGAAAGAGGACTTTCGCATGGTCGTGAAAGAACGACACTCGCGATTGAATTCGTGCGAGGCTGCCGCGAAAACGAAACGGAATCAGCGAGTATAGACGTATGAACTAGACGCGAGTCCGCTGAGAGCGTATGGTAGAATGAACATACGAGAAATCGTTGTCTCCGTCGGAGCGATCGGTGGATCTTGAAGAAACGGGCAGTTTGAATTTTGGGGAAACAACAGGAGAGAGACGAACGAACCACGGAGCAGGAGCGAGACAAAGGAAGGACGAAGCAGAAGCGATCGCATCGACGAAGACAACATGTACGAGACAAGAACAATAACGGGCTATTTATAGATTGGTTTCAAACAGAAATTAGACCAACTCGTTACCGTCCGAATCTCGAACAGTTGAATAATCATTATTTTATAAATATCGCAATAATTTCCAAATTAATTAATGACACCTATAAACTATCGATTATAAAATAATGATTACAATGGTGAACAATATGGAAAATAAGAGGACAATAAGAGTGTAATGAAATTATACAATAAAAAATAATTATTTTCATTCTACGCATTCTACGTTTATTTATTGCTCGACTGCATTGACTGCAATTATTCAAGTAGAGGTAGTAACGCAATAAAAGCGTTAAGTAATGAAACTAACTTTCGACGGCTCTTATCCATATAATGCTATTTGGAGGCAGTATTATTGCTATTTGTACAAACGCACAGATACACAGATTTTTTTCTCCGTCAACCGATTTCGATGACATTTTCAGTATGTACCCAGTTAGCCAAATGCCCACTCGACCAAATCGAGTGGAATGTGTGCTGCACACATTGCGAGCATAAGACTTATGTATTTGGTACCAAACCCTGCTCGAAGCAGAATTTGGTCCTCATTTGGTATGATTTTGGCACTGAAATTTGTCACCATATTCCTAGTCGAATGCGGATACAGATGGATGTCACAATCTGTTACAGATGGAAATGCGTATTTTTGTTTCTAACTGCAGAATTCATGTATGCGAAATTGACACGGAATGAGATGTGAAATATTGTAAGAGATTAGTGGAGGATGGCTACTGCTAGTCATTTTGATGCGAAAATTGTGTATACCACAAAGAGTAAACACCCGAATCTCGTTGACTTTGGCGACTACGCGATAGCGTTTGTTGCATCTCAAGCCAATAGCGTGTAAAGATAGTCACAATGTGTCTATCTTAGGCCGCAAAAACACCTCAATTTGGAGAACTTTCTCACCTGAAGGGTTTCTAGCGAGCACGGAAAAACCGAAAGGTGGATCCGGGGCCGCCAGGCTACAAAGGGTCGCGAGGTTCGGGTAAAAGGAAATATGATTGTAAATTAAAGCGATTAGCCGTCTGGTGAAAGTCATTGCGCATGTGGCATGCAAGGATGAGCCCAGAATTTGTATACCTGGGACGACGGTTTAAAATAAACAGTACAAAGCGACAGCTTTAGCCTTTTCCACGAATCTCAGTTTAGTTGAAAAAGTAGGGGAACAGTATGTAAAGCGCGCGAGCGAATTTTCAGTTGTTGTCCATTCGTCATCGAACCACTACGCAAATCCGAATTTGTTAAACGGGTGAAAAATAAAGTTGTGTTCAGATACATTTTGGTGCCGAAACCCGGGAACTTGCTGTCCGGTAGACTTTCACCCGTGAAGTAGTGGATACGACGATGGCGGGAAGAAAGAGAAAAATACCGTCGGCTGAACCCAGTACGGATGCGCCACGGAAGAAGCAGACTCGAGCAACTGCGATGGAGGAGCCGAGCCAGGAACGGGAGCCTCCTAATGACGACCAACCGGGACCATCCAGAATGGTAGGCGTTTCTGAAACCACACCGTCCAGGATGGGAATCGTCGTGGAAGAGGAAGACCATAATCCGGACGAAGACATCGAACTGCACGCTGGGGCACATAGTACCCCTCAGCAAGAATCGAGTGAAGGTATACTGCATACCCTGCGAATCGGAGACGCGGCCGCACATCTCGCTCAAGCGATTGAGAACACCTTAAAATGGGTGCGGGAAGCGTCGATGGGAGAGGGAAACTCGCGTTTCGTGAACCGTTTAACTTCAGCAGGCAAATTACCCACGTTCTCGGGAGATCCGTTGGAATGGATACATTTCAAGGAATCGTACCGTCTAACAACAGAGCTCGGTGCGTACAGCGATCGCGAAAATATGGCTAGACTTTTCACTGCGTTAAAGGGAGAAGCGCGCGACGCTGTAAGCACATTGTTAGCCACGAGCCAGGACGCGGACACAGTGATGCGTGCTTTGGAACTAAATTTCGGTAACAAAAACGTAGTGGCGCGGAAAATTATAAACGACATCAAAGGTTTGCCTCACCTTGACGCGGGCAGTGTCAACATAGCGCAATTTGCGACAAAACTTCGCAATGCGGTCATTGCCTTCCGATCTTTGAAACTCACCGGATATTTGCACAGTCTCAAATTAATTCAAAACGTGGGAAGCAAATTCCCGTCCGCTCTAAAATATGCGTACAACAGATATTCCGTCGAATCATTATCTGAAAAATCGCAATTGGAAAAGCTATCGGATTTCCTGTACAAAGAAGCGGAATTGGCAGTGGAAGCGGGGGTATTCAATATGGATACGAATCTCGCATCTTCGTCGCGGACGACGCCGGCGTCGCGACAGCGGGTGACATTCAAGGGTCGGAAATTTTCGGATAAAGGTGTGTTCGCTATAAATACAGTGGAGAGCCGCGAACAAGATGTCGAGAAATGCGTATTTTGCAACAGATCAAATCACGGTTCGGAACACTGTCGTGAATTTGCCCGAGAAACAAGAGCGCGTCGATGGCATCTGGTGAAAAGACATAGATTGTGTTTTAAGTGTCTACGCAAGGGACACCCGCGTGACAAATGCAGGGGGGTAAATTGTTCGACGTGCAAAGGCAGGCACAATAGTCTTCTCCACAATTTCAAATTCGGAAATGAGAATAGCAAAGCAAAACAGAGCTCAGGAAAGGGCTCGGGAAATCGCGAACGAAACGCTCCCGACGCGAGTGCAGAGTCAGGAAACCCCCCTAGTAGACCGTGACTAGAAGTAAGGTGTTCGTTGTTAAAGATTCTGCTGGTCCGAATTTGGGGACCGCGACGAGACGTAGAGACATACGCGCTGTTAGACGAAGGATCGACGATCACGTTAATCGATCAAACATTGTCGCGCGAAATAGGAGCGCGAGGGACGCGTTCAAACATGTTCTTGAAGGGCTTACTAACCCACGAAAAATTAATATCCAATTGTGAGAGGGTTCAGTTCGGCATTCAAGGGGAAGGAGGTCGATATGAAATCAAGCAGGCTATCACGATTCGAGATTTGAACCTCCCTACCCAGTCTATCTCCGATGAGACCGCGAATCACGTTGAGATTATGACAAAAATAAAATTAAAATCGTATATAAATGCACCTCCCAGAATCCTTATAGGACAGGATAATTGGCCCTTTATAGTAACTCGGGAACTACGTGAAATAAAAAACGCGGATTATGTATTGTCGCGTTGTCTGCTGGGTTGGACCTTACACGGGAATACTAAAAGTCACTCGAAAAGAAAAGAACTCTTAAGTTCACATGTGACGTGGCAGAGATCTCACGAAAACGTGTTACACGACCAGGAAAGTCTTGACGAACTTGTGCGAAAATATTTCTGTGTAGACACTCTCGGTATCGACTATTTAAATAAAAATGAAAATAAACAAAACCGGGCTGTGAAAATTTTGCAAGAGGCCTGTCACCGCAAGGGAAATTTCTGGGAAATAGGACTCTTGTGGAAAGACAATAGGGCGCGGAACGTGAACAGCAAGGGGTCCGCTCTGAAAAGACTTATTTCGTTAGAGAGGAAACTTGATCGCGATGCTGAGTACGCAGCCCTTTACTATGCGGAAGTAGATCGATTCATAGAAAAGGGCTACGCGGTAAAGATTCGAGACGATGAAATTGGGGAGAATTCGTGGTATCTGCCCCACTTTGGAGTGCAAAACATCAACAAGCCAGGCAGAATTAGATTGCTTTTGACGCTGCGGCGAAGTCAAAGGGTATTAGTTTAAACGATCAGCTTGACCCGGGGCCAGATTTGCTGAAATTTTTACCGGGAATTCTATTGCGTTTTCGTTTACACAGGTTCGCGTTTAAAGCAGACATTAAAGATATGTTCTTACAAATAAGAATTAAAAAGGAAGATCAGATTGCTCAGAAATTTCTTTAGCGTGGACGAGACCGAGTAAAATCTCCTGAGACGTATGCAATGACACGTTTGATTTTCGGTTCAAAATCGTCGCCATGCTGTGCTATATACGTAAAAAACAAAAATGCTGAGGAATACGGTGAGTCAAAACCGGACGCGGCAAAGAGTATTATTGACGACAGCTATATGGACGATTATTTAGCCAGCCGGAAAACCATTAAGGAAGCGACAGAGTTGATTCGCGATGTCATTCAAATAAATTTGGATGGAGGTTTTGAAATGCACGGTTGGGCTAGTAATTCGAAAAAGATTCTAACCACGGTAGCGGAAGGACGGAGACCAAAGGGTCAAAATGAAATGCGTTTAGGCGATCAGGGGGGAGAGAGAGTGTTAGGACTTATTTGGGATACCGAAACAGATGAGCTTCGTTTTAATTTGGGTATACGAAAAATCCCGGAAACCATTTTGACAGGCAAAGTAAAACCTACGAAACGCGAATTTTTGCGAATAATTATGTCCATTTTTGATCCGTTGGGTTTTCTTTCCCCGTTTACGCTAAAATCGAAAATACTAATGCAAGCAATATGGCGCAGTGACGTAGGATGGGATCAAGAGATAAGGGATGAGGAACATCGGGTATGGATGTCGTGGCTTAAAGGACTCCGTGAAATTAAAATTTTTCGCATTCCGCGATGCTACGCACCAGATGAAATCAAATACCTAAAAATACAATTACACGTATTTTGCGACGCAAGTTTAAAAGGATGCGCAGCGGCTGCATATTTGAGATTTATCGGTAAAGACGAACGAATCTGGGTATCCTTTGTGATGGCTAGAACTAGAGTAGCGCCATTGAAACCGATGACGGTACCCCGACTAGAATTACAAGCCGCGGTAATAGGGGCGAGATTAGCGAAAATGGTCGCGAAAGAACTGGGTAGCGAGATAGATCGGCGTTTTCTATGGTCTGACTCCAGCACGGTAATTCACTGGATAAGGTCGGAGCCGCGAAACCGCCAAACATTTGTTGCAAATCGTTTAGGAGAAATTGGAGAGCTAACGTTGAGTTCGGAGTGGCGCTGGGTCCCATCTGGTTTGAACCCCGCGGATGATGCAACGCGGTGGTTAAACGAATCTTTAAATACAAACGATCGCTGGTTCAGCGGTCCGGGATTTTTGCAACAACCCGAATCAAAGTGGCCGGTAGAAAAGATCATGAGTGAGGTAGATAAACGTGAAATTGACAACATAGAATTGCGTAAAACACAAGTGTACGTTGTTCAATCGAGCGAATACCACATTCCGAGTGTCGCAAGGTTTTTAGGCTGGCCAGGGTTGCTCGTAGCGGCGAGAAGGGTGAAGAAAGCTTTCGATCGCTGGAGGGGAAAACAACAGACGCATATAACGGTAGAAACTATATACTCAGTGGAGATGTATTGGTATCGGACCATTCAAGGAGAAGTTTTCGCGCGAGAGATAGAAGCTTTAAATACTGGGAAAGGGATAAACAAAGGGAGTAAAATCATTGGCTTGAAACCATTCATGGACGAAGTCGGGATTCTAAGAGCACGCGGAAGAATCACCAAATTCCGTGACGGGGTGTTTAATAACCAACCTATAATCTTAGACAGTAGACATCCCGCGACTATGTTACTAATACGAGCATATCATCAACGTTTCTTCCACGGGAGCAGTAACACGGTGGTAAACGAAATACGCCAAAAATATTACATAGTGGGTGTTAGACGAGCGCTCCGCTCGCTAATAAGTAAGTGTCTTATCTGTAGGTTTCGTCGAGCAAAGCCGCGAAGTCCGGAAATGTCGAATTTACCACCGGGTCGTGTAGCGTACAGGCAACGACCATTTAGCCATTGCGGAATGGATTATTTTGGTCCGATGCAAGTCAAGATAGGAAGACGTAGGGAAAAACGTTGGGGCGTACTCTTCACGTGCCTTACAACACGGGCCGTTCATTTGGAATTGTCAGATAACTTGACCACAAGTTCAGCTATAATGGCTTTGCAGAGACTAGCGGCACGGAGAGGTTCGCCTTTAGTCGTGTACAGCGATAACGGCACCAATTTTAAAGGAACCAGCAAAGAGTTACGTGACGCTGCAGCAACGATTGATGAGAAAAATCTACGGAGTTACGCGTTAGAAAAACGAATGTGTAGCGGCTAGATGGGCGCCGGAAGAGAAATCTTCAGCGCACCAGCGCCAAGAAAGATTTATGGTTTGCACAGCATAAGACGCTATTTGTGAGAAAACGTCTTTAACGTTTTTGGCCACTTAGCGGACAGATGTGTCCTTGTAGTTCCTAGCGACGAACTCAATAGCGCAAGTGGACGCCATAAATTTTGGGTAGTCTAAGGGTCTCCAGCCTAGAGTGTCCCAGCGACGCGTGCCTGGTTTCTATCACCCGGGAAAGCTGGGCCCATTGACGTAAGCCAGCAGTCACGTACCGCACTTAGCACGGGTCCGGAAGACACCCCGCTGCATCACCAAAATTAGATTTTTAACAGAACGACACGCTCACCCTTCTCACGCACGAGAGGCGTGGAACGTGGGCGTGTTATGCAAAATGCACGGATTGGTGGAAGTTCCCCGCAAGGACTTCCACCAATCAGCCGACAAGCATTTTTGAGAATATACGGCAGAGACTACCGACGCGAAAAGGAAGTCACGAAGTCGAGACACAGCCGCGTATCCGCCGAGTGACTTAGAGTCTAGTCCGGTCGTTGCTAAGTTGCAATAACAGTTCAACCGCGAGTCGAAGCGAATCGCCGGTTTTAGTCGAACCACCCCGGACGCTCTCGCGACATCACTCTTTATTGTAAATAAACGACTCAGTCACGTACACCTGATTTGAACACTTATTCTAAGGCACCCGCCTTATATAACCCTGTTCCTTCAAATGAAATGGATTTTCAATCCACCGGACGCTCCTCACATGGGTGGAGTATGGGAAAGGCTCATCCGTTCGGTAAAAAGTGCACTCCAGGCCATTCTACGAGATCAAATACCTAGTTCGGAAGTTTTACATACACTATTAGTAGAAATAGAACATTCCGTTAACTCACGACCTTTGACGCATATATCGGTAGACCCGGGCGATGAGGAAGCATTGACACCGAACCATTTTTTGCTGGGTACGTCATCAGGGGAAGTTCAATTAGGAAGATATGACGCTCAAGCCACGTGTCCTAAAAGACAGTGGAAAATCGCGCAGTCTTTTGCGGAATCGTTCTGGCGACGTTGGCTGCGCGAATATTTACCCACCTTGATTTCGCGTCCGAAGTGGCATAAATCAGATACGAACTTAAAAAAAGGGGATCTCGTGCTAATCGTCGACTTCCAAATGCCGCGAAACTCGTGGAATACGGGAACTATCGATGAAGTATACCCTGGAGCGGATGGCGTGATTAGAATCGCCAAGGTGCGTACGGCAAAGGGTGAATTGATACGACCCACCAGAAAATTAATCAAATTAACAAGAAATACCGATGACAAACACAATTAGTAAATATACTGTTTCGTTTAAGCGTTTAATTATATCGTTTACGTTTGTACATAAAGACAGGTGCGATTGTATGTAATCTAAGGTAAAATTAAAAAAAAAAAACCTTTAATTTTAAGGGGAGAATGTTACAGATGGAAATGCGTATTTTTGTTTCTAACTGCAGAATTCATGTATGCGAAATTGACACGGAATGAGATGTGAAATATTGTAAGAGATTAGTGGAGGATGGCTACTGCTAGTCATTTTGATGCGAAAATTGTGTATACCACAAAGAGTAAACACCCGAATCTCGTTGACTTTGGCGACTACGCGATAGCGTTTGTTGCATCTCAAGCCAATAGCGTGTAAAGATAGTCACAATGTGTCTATCTTAGGCCGCAAAAACACCTCAATTTGGAGAACTTTCTCACCTGAAGGGTTTCTAGCGAGCACGGAAAAACCGAAAGGTGGATCCGGGGCCGCCAGGCTACAAAGGGTCGCGAGGTTCGGGTAAAAGGAAATATGATTGTAAATTAAAGCGATTAGCCGTCTGGTGAAAGTCATTGCGCATGTGGCATGCAAGGATGAGCCCAGAATTTGTATACCTGGGACGACGGTTTAAAATAAACAGTACAAAGCGACAGCTTTAGCCTTTTCCACGAATCTCAGTTTAGTTGAAAAAGTAGGGGAACAGTATGTAAAGCGCGCGAGCGAATTTTCAGTTGTTGTCCATTCGTCATCGAACCACTACGCAAATCCGAATTTGTTAAACGGGTGAAAAATAAAGTTGTGTTCAGATACACAATCCATGCGAAGTCTCCACGTAAAATTCCATGCGGAATCATGCGATATTTCGAGCTAAACTGTGCCTTCGTTATAGAGGGCAGGTCCGTCGCACTAAGAACGGACGTAACCTTGTTCTAACAGTAAATATCGGTAAAAATTGAAGTAAATCTTCCTGTGTAGGGTGGGAAAAGGTATTTTATTTAAGTTTCAATGCGTAATAAAGATAAAGTGATGCGTAAACACCACAATGTGTCGTGAACGACAAAGTGCCGTGTTGTGGAAGGCGAAGAGCGTACGTGCGAGAAAGGGAGAGAGAGAACGAGCGCGAAGAGTGTGCGTGCGAGAGAGAGAGCGCGCGAAGAGTGTGCGAGACAGAGAGAGCACGAGGAGTGTGCGAGAGAGAGAGAAAAGGGCGCGAAGAGTGTGCGTGCGAGAGGAAGTGGATTCGAAGAAGATTGAAAGAAGGATTTGGAAAGGGATGACGGAATATTTTTAATATCTATTAATTTTTTATTTAAATTCAATTTATTTTTAAACTCTTACAATTATGATAATACAATATAATTTTAAATTAGCAGTGAAAAGTGCTGTTTGGAGCATTGAAAAGTGCTGTTTAGTGCTTTTTTTTTTATTTTTATTATTTTAAGTGGAGGGAGGTTGAATGCTTTACGCACAACTTCTCGGGGCCATTCCAACCCCGAGAAAGTGTGGGACTCCCTAACCGATCGCCCGCCCCCCCTTTCAGAGGGGCGATGTGATGGCGAGGGTTTACCCCCACTAAAACTCCTCCCTCCACTTGCGCCCCCGGTTACTGGTGTTGTCCCTGCTCCCAGGGATTGGGTGGTCTCGTACTGCTCGAGGGCTTTTTGTGCCGGACCCTTTCTTTTCTTGCTTTCAGCACCACTCGCATCGAATCCTGAAATTCGAGGCGAGTGGGCCTTGCAAAAGCTCTGCTTTCGCAAGCTGCATCTGCAACATTAATTTACAAAGATACGGTCATATTAATGTTAATGTATTAAAGTATTTATGTAATGTATTAAGTAATAAATAATTCTTACCGAAAAGGGCCCGCACAATGTTTGTGAGATACAATGGTTGGCGACTCTCCTTGCCAAACCATGTATAACATTGTAAGAGGCTGTCTGTGACAGCCTCTCTAAAAGAGGCACTGAGTGCCTCCTTTAAATTAGACCCACCCAGGTAGGCAAAGTAGTCAACCTAAAAAATAATATATCATTAATATATAGACTCACACGTGCGCGCGCACATAACAGTGGAATAAATGCATACACTTACCACATTACTGTACTGCTCGTCTGAGCAGTTTTCAAAATTGTCTACATCTTCCCTCGTTTGAAGAGGTAGACAATTCGGCTTTCGCCCATAATGCCTGGGCCTGTCCTTCCTGCTTAATATTCTACAAAGAAAAAATAAATTTTGTTAATTCTTATTAAGTATTGCCATCATACTGTCACTACTGTAATTTCAATTTGTTAAATTACATACTTATTACATACTCATTATAATGCCATATAGTGAGCGCTCCGGGGGGATGCATGGTATAGGATGGTATAGGTGGTGGTATAGGAGGTTGTTGTACATAGGATGAGGAGGATGCGGATAAATCTATCGGGGAGGTTGATGGTAGTATAGGTGTTACGGGTGCCTGTGAGGGATTGGAAAGCAATCCCCCCGTTGTTCCCCGTTGTTCTGGCGAATCTGACTCCAGAAATCGTAGTAGCTCCACATCGGAGCCACCGGGAGTAGGCGATCTAATGATGCGGCGTTTCCGTCGCCGTGGTTCCTCATCCGACGAGGTGGTCTGATACCTCGGCGGTTTATGGATCGTCCTCCCTGGTCGACGGTCTCGAATCCGAAGAAACATATCAAAAATAATATAATGATATACCGATAATATATATAATATTTTAGATTAATTATATCATAGAGGAGACTGAAACTTACCGATTCCATTGCCTTTGAAATGCCTTCCATTGAAATACTGCTTTCGAAATGTTGCATTCACGAATGCACGATAGCGAATAACCGTAGCGATTTTCATTTTTCTGCATGCGGTCGTTTTAAAACAAATGACATTCATATCTCGCGCCAACTGTGCGCATGCCCTTAAGGATATAACACAATAATACGCGTAAATATTAATGCACACATTTATAATTTAATTAATTTAATTCTTAATTTTTAATTTTAATTCATTAATTTCTTTTAATGCTGTAATATGTATAACTTTTAATTTATGATACGCGTATGTTAGGTGTTGCGCGTTACGCGATCATGCGCAGTGCAGTTTGCGACACCAGACCGGGAATAACACCTCTCACGACGAAGGTGTCAGTGTTTCGACACGCGCACTGATTCCGTCTTGTTTGATTAGTGATTCCTTTGTTAGTTAATTACTAAGTATTAAGTTCGTGAATTAACTCTAAAGCAGTGAAGACTGGATGAGCAGTGGATTCGAAGGAAGGAAGGATAGAAGCAGACAAAACGCCAGATAAGTATTGCCACGTGGTATTGTTACCAATACACGTAACAAATTATTATATGATATATTTTGTATATTCTTTATTCAGTTTTATTTTACCCCCATGGATCGAGTTTTGAAGAAGTCGGTTTCGCGGAAACCGTATAATCAATTAAGACCTAGGCAGAAACGAAATATTCGGCGCGAAATAACCTTAAATTTGAGAAAGTTTTCACGTGACAATGAATTACAAAGTCCCCCTAATGTTGATAATCTGCAGGACATTCCCAGCACGTCTTCTTTATCCGTGCCTGTCAGTAATAATAATAATGAAAGTCTTGTTAATATTCCCACCACATCTTCATTCACGCATGATTGCTCTTCTACCTCTTCATGCGATGATGTGGTTTGGGAGTCCGCTGGTACTGTTTCAGAAGTATCATTTCGTGATCGTTTGGCATCTTGCTTTGTGGACAATAATTTAACGCACACTCAGGGGAACAACATCTTATCTCTTCTACGTACTGTGACGTGGCAAAATTTGCCCGCGTCCCCCTCAGTCGATACTAAGAGACCGGGCCGCCCTTTGGCGCCGCCACCGCGATATCGGCACTCGCGAGGGCTCTCCCAAGGAACGCCGAAGGCGCCTTGAGGAGAGGCTAATGCGTTTTGAACGCCGCGCCACTTGGCGCGACGCGAATTTCAGGACCGTAGCCCCCCTTTTCCTACTGCCAGGAACGCGGGAAACTTCGATAAGAGGACGGCATCGGACGAAATCCCGAGGAGAATATCATCGAGGAGGAACCGAGCCCGGGTTCACGGATGTGCCGTCGAGGGAAAGTCGGACCGGAGACGACGAACTTCTCCACCCTCGTCGCTGCCTCATCCCGGATAAGCAATAAGGATCCGACGCGGGAGCGGCTCGAGATCTTCCTCCGCGGGAACTATGAATTCACGGAAGACAACACCGTTGACGTAAATTAGTGCCGGAAGCCGTAGGCCCCGGACCGCAGGGCGTGGCCCTGCCGCGCGAGCGTTAGCAATAGGTCCGAGCGTCGCGCGAGAGTAGGAAAACTAGGAAAGTGGGGGACGCCTCGCTTCCGCGTTAAGGTCGACCCATACAAGACCGGAACGGGACCGGGGACGTTTGGCCGCTAGATTCGAAACCAGGGTGTAGGGTTTGAGTCGACGGGGCTTCAGTGTTCCAAACTATATTTCTGCTCGCCCCGGTTGGGTCATTATCTCGAGCGTTTGACCATTTCCAGATGGCCTTTCGAGAGCGCGTTGACAGTTCCCTGCTGTGCATGGCACAAAAAAAAATGTTTTTAGGGCCTTCACGGTTCCTTAGGTAAACTATCGGTATCTCCCCTTTACAATACTATGGGAATAGGAAACCTTCCTGCCTCTTGGTGAAACATCATACATCCTTGTATTGTATGTAAATTATACATACATATATTGTAAAAACGAGAATAGTTGTTATTTTTTTTTAAGGAAATATCCACATTAGGAAGGGGATCATTCCATGTGAATTCGATCATTTTTTGGGGACTATGTCTCGAATTTTGATGACATTGAAGTATGTTGTGTTCCAAGAGAAAATGGAAGGCGGGGGTTGAGCCGGGTTATCACAAAAGACTGCTGTTCTCAAATTATTTATTTTTTCCTTGGTGAATGTCATTTCTTAATTAAAAAATATTAGAAATATCTTTGTTTTGCAAATTTTACCACTGGTTCAAGTGTGAACAAATTTGAATAAATATGGCTGTATTTTACTTTTCTTCATCTTTCTCTTTGAAATTTCGTTTTGTAATTCGCGGAGCCGCAAAACTATTTATTGTATCATACTATTCATTATTTTAGGTTCATAAAATTGCTGGATATTCTTTAGACATTCTGAAGTAAGGGTCGCTAGCGAAAAAATGTATGTATATGGAAAACTCCTAAATTCTTGTCCATGATGGCCTAAACATGATTAGATGGAAGGTTCCCTGGCAGGAATGCGATGGCGTATCTATATCTTGTCCAATGAGACGAGACAGTAGACGTAAACATAGGCGCTCGAGTGCGACAGACTTGAAGTTACCCTTACAAGACAATTAGCAAAGGACGCACGCTGGGTGCTTCACCGCCTTGGTCTCGTTGGACAGAGCATAGGTACGAATGCGCGGCCGATTGGATCAGAGTGCAAGAGACAGGCCTCGTTTCACGCGTACTTTTGGCTACAGTCGAGATATTGGCTACAGCGGTCACACATACTATGTAGCGGGTGACGTCGAAGCCAAAACAATGGGACTACGGGCGCAGCTGTGGTGGGGATAGGCATACCTAACGGTGGGCTTCTCAAGAATGGTGACACTTTAAAAATGGCGAAATTAAAATGGTTTCAAGTGTACGCTGCACCGCGACATTGCCTTCTTTTTGACGGCAGACGAGCGGTTACGAGCAGCAACCGAGCAGCTGTACTTGTTGTCCTTACACCATGTACATATGCGACTGCCACATGATCTAATACAATTATGAATTGTTAGAGAAATTGAATTCACGGACCTGTTTTTAAAAAGTCGGACACTTCAAAATTGACGAAATTAAAATTATTTGAAGTGAACGCTGCACCGCGATACATAGCCTAGCAGCACTGTTAGTTCCTCAACACAGGATAGGAAAATCGCACGTTGCTCCGAAGACGGGTGAAATGATACAGCAATTAACGTGATTTGTAATACGTCAAAATGATCGTAGCTACATATAACAATTTATTCCACTTTGTACATTAACACTGTAGGAAAATCGCACGTTGCTCCGAGGACGGGTGAAACGATACAGCCGGAAATTCCTCTCGGTTCACCGCTATGTTCACTTTTGGCGCGTACCGATCCCCGCCGGCTCGCAGGCCTACCGGCCCCGGTCGACCCTTTGGGTCTGACCGTGCACGTTGCCCCAATTCGCAGAAGGGTTATCACATCCTTCTCCTTGGGTCATAAACGGGCCTAGATCGCTGGTGTCAGCGATCTTACCACGCGGCCTTTTGTTCTTTCCGACCTTTCGAGGTGTCGAACACATGTCACGCGATGCCGGCGAGAATCCCCTTTTCAGGAGACCGGTGAACACAACGGTTTCGCTCTGTCTCTCTTTCTTCACACACACACTTTTACAATCATCATTCATATAAGCCATACAACGCATTTCTTATAACTAACGCCAATACAAGTGAATATACCAGAATACACCAAAACAGCCGAACACGCCAGAATACAACAGAATACGCATAATGTTTCACACCACTTTCGAATACATGTAGTAACAAACGGCGGATCCGTAACACTCTATAAACATAAACGGCATTTCGTCCGCAACAATAAACATAAACGGCATTCCGTCCGCAACAATAAACATAAACGGCATTTCGTCCGCAACAAGCACGGTTGGCGCACGGTAGAATCAGAGCACGGGAGGCTGTTAGGCCTATGGTCTCCCGCGCCCGGGTTCACTTGAAATAATTTAGTTTCGTCAATTTTGAAGTATTCACTTACTTAAAAACAGGTCTGTAGAGGGGACACTTGGGGCTATAACCTCATTTTTTAAAATAATACAACGTTTATAATGTTCTTTAAACATTCTGAAGTGGGGGTCGGCAGAGTTTGCCCTAAAATTGAAACTTTCACGTAGTAACGAGAAAGAAAACAGGAAAAGAGGTCCGTATTTTATTGGGGTATTGTGCAGTCGGAGTGTACAGGAAAGGTAATTACCATCATTAGCACAGAGGACATTGGTTTTTCGAAACCTGTCGGAGAATAGCGGCCGATCAGTCGTGCACTTACAATTGGCTACCTGAATCGCCGAACGTCGCGTCCTTACCTGGTTTTACCTGATTGAAACCTTGGAGGCTCCATAAATTAAAAACCAAAATTTCAAAGAGGCATCATCGAAGTACTGCTCTGCAACTATTATATTAAAAGAACTATGATATTCACTTTTTGACCTATCAATCGAATCTCGAAGGATTCTTTGATAGCGAAAAAAATGTTCATTACACAAACCGCTGAAAATGAGTTTTTGGGAGTTTATAGCGAAAACATAAGAATGAGCACGATCTAATGAAAATGGTGACTTGTTTAAAAAAAAAGTGGTGTCACCTCAAAATCGACGAATTTAGAATTATTTGAAGAGTGAGCACGTCGGCTGTTCGAGGCGGTGTACCGCGGAGCAGCGTTCGCTTGAAATAATCTGAACTCGTCGATTTTAGACTATCCATTTTTTTACAAACAAGTCTGCAAAGGGAACACTTGGGGCTATATCCTCATTCCTTCTAAATTTTTTAATGTCCCTCTGCTATTTTTCCGAGTGATTCCGAGATTCGATTGATAGGTCATCATCATCGGTGAAGTAGTTTTTAAAATAATACAACATTTATAATGTTTTTCTCCCTTCGCCGCGGCCACGCCACGGCGACCGGGGTCGCTGAGTATTCTTCGCAAGAATATTTCGTGAAACCCCGGCCCGGGCCCGGTCGGCTCTACCATAGGATCCTCAGGGGTAAGCGGGGAGTAAACAGTGCTGGGGTTCTGGTAGCTAACCCCCGTGGTGCGCGGCACTTGGCCCTTGTTGCGAGCATCTTGAGCGTCTGTCAAGTCGCCTTCGACCACGGCCAACTCTGTATGGCATAGGGAAAACGTGCCCCGTTCCCGGTCCCGGTGAAACCCGTCTTGTATGGATCGACCTTTAGCCGGCTGGCGCAAAGTGGGTCACTGTGTCGTTGGCTGTTTCGGGAGATACCCCTTAAGGATTGCTTAGAAAAAGTCTAACTTTGCGTCGTGAAACCACACACTAAGGGTAGTTGCCGAGAAAACCTGCGGAAAGCTGTGCCGTGTGGTAAGTGCCGATCAGGCCTCCATCATATTTTAGTGACTACTTTCGCGTTGGCTCGGCGGACGTTTTGTGAACGGTCGTAATTCGTGTCGCGATAGACGAGTTCCCTAATTGCCGGTAAACGCGCGCGAGTTAAAGTCGTGTACGGCCCGGGACCGTCGGCCGGTGAACGAGCGAGCTGAGGGAAGGTGAATCCGGTCGGACAGCGGGGAGCCGCGTGACCGTCTCGTTACGATTGTACGTCGCCGGGTTTTGTAACGCGAAGTCACGGGTTCACTGGGGGCTCGTATCGTTGCCGGCTCTTGGTGAAAAGATGCCAACCTCGAGACGTTCCTACGGTGGGACGACGCGACGTGTCCGAATCGTTGTTCCCGACGTGTTCCGACGGCTACCGTCGACGGCAAAGTCTGTAGCGCGTATTCCATCTGAATTTGGTCGCGCAAGGTCTCGATAGGAAAGATCGTAAACGCCGTGCATCGCGTTCGCGACCGCGTTCGCGACCGCGTTCGACGCGCCTAAAGAAGTTTCGGGTACGACAAGCGCGAGCGAACGTCCATCCGTCGCGTATTTTGTACAATCGTGCGGGCTTCTCTGACCACCGATGCCGAGTCCTGCCGGCAGCCTTTTGTAACACCCGAAAGATAATAAATGTAAAGTAGAAGCCCAACTTCGTTTGCCGTTATTCTGAGAAACCTTCCAGCCGCGGGGAATGCCCCGTCCTCCTTCCCCGTAGAACCCTGACCCGTGTAGTAGCTTTCCAGGATATCGCGCGGTGCTCGTCGAGTCGAAATCTAAATAAAGTATTATTTTAGTACTCTAAACTTTATATAGTACTCACAAATATTTTTAATTATTTCAGATACCTATTTTTCCGAGAATGCTTTACTACCAGAATTACCACCGAAAGTAATTTGGAACAAACGTCAAAACAGTATTATTATGAGTTGATTAATGAAATGAAATGTTATCCCGATACAATGCCGTATCCTTGGCTAGCAGCTAAATTAAATCAGCTTCAATTAGATGTCTGCATACATAATTTTTCATTAATATATCCATTCCAAGAACAAACGGTAAACAAAAAAGAAAAAAGGTAAACAAAAGGATATTATATTCTTAATAACAGAACATGAACAGTTAGGAACACAGGCTTGGTTGGATGCCTATCATCTATCATCTGTATTTACTTCGAGATCGAAGTAAAGAAGAAAGAATTAGCGATGTTGGTATTTGAGATCAGTGATAGTTCCACGTTCTTAGTTCCACAACTGACGAGAGTATCTCGACGTTGGGGCCGTTACCGACCGATCCCAGTACCCACCTGGGACTCACTTTAAGACTCGCAGTTTAACACGGGGGCTGGCAGTCTTTATACAGGGTGGCCCACATAACTCTGAACAGCTCAATATCTCGAAAAAACTGTGCAATCGATTTTAAAGTTCTTAGTCTTAAATTGCATGGAACTGAAGTGCCTTTCTGACTACATAAACGTGAAGTGGCCTCCCTTCCCTTTTAACGGGGGAGGGGAGGTACCTTTCTAATTTTAAATGGAACCCCCTATAAAATGTTACATATTTAGATTCTACCGGAAAAAACAAGTCAATTTTGTCTAAAACATTTTTTTGTCAGATACTTCCATGATGAGATATAACAGTTTGAAGTTTCGAGTTGTAGGTACTTGAAGCGCTCGGAAATAGCATTATGGAATTATAAGCGCTTGAGTCCTTTGCTTATTCGTGAAGAAATAAAATGTACTTTAAATTAAATGTTCAAAATGTCCACCACGGGCTTGTAAACATTTATTTACTCGAAACATCAAAGTTGTTCTAACATTTTTTAACATTTCTGGAGTCACTGAAGCGCAAGCGTCACGTATTCTTTGTTTCATATCCTCTTTTGTCGTCGGTGGTTCAAACATAACTTTGTCCTTTACATATCCCCATAAGAAAAAATCTAATGGTGTTAGATCGGGGGATTGAGGAGGCCATTGACGAGGTCCCCCACGACCTATCCATTTGTTCCCAAATTTTTCGTTCAAAAATTGCCTGGTGATGATTGCAAAATGTGGAGGAGCGCTGTCTTGTTGGAACCACATTTCTCTTCTAACGTGCAGTGGCACATCTTCCAAAAGCGCAGGCAAATGATTTTTTAAGAAATCACAATAACTTGCAGATGTTACAGTTTCTTGAAAAAAATAAGGTCCAATCACAAAATCTCCTATTAGGCCACACCAAACATTTAAAGACCATCGATGTTGAAAGGGAACACATCGCATCCAATTTGGGTTTTCCACGGCCCAATAATGCAGATTATGTCTATTTACATGCCCTGAATTCATAAAAGTGGCCTCATCGGAAAAAAGTATTTTGCACAAAAAGTCGTTTTCCACAACACCCTGCAGCCACTCACAAAATCTTACGCGGTGATCGTAATCTGCTATCGAAAGCTCTTGTGATAAAACCATGTGATATGGATGATACTTTTGCCGTTTCAAAATTCGTTGAATTGATGAACGACTAATATGTGATGTTTCTGCAAGTGTACGTTGACTAATATGAGGATTTAATGTAATTGCAGCAAGAATACTGGCACGATTATTTTCATTAGTGACAGCTTTACTAAGCCGCTTTTCTAAATTATGAAATGTTGCATGACATTTTTTGATCCCATAACGTTCAAAAAACATCACTGCTGCACGCCGACAATTTTTTTGGCATTCACCTAACGTTAATAACATATTCACTTCTGTGTCAAAAGTAGCCATAATCACAATGTTACTGCTTGAATAACAGCTCTAAACTGAAAACGTTTTCATAGATAAGTGAGTCAAACTCAAGAATTGTAAATATTATTGTTTGTGTTTCTTCATGAATAAGCAAAGGACTCAAGCGCGTATAATTCCATAACGCTATTTCCGAGCGCTTCAAGTACCTACAACTCGAAACTTCAAACTGTTATATCTCATCATGGAAGTATCTGACAAAAAAATGTTTTAGACAAAATTGACTTGTTTTTTCCGGTAGAATCTAAATATGTAACATTTTATAGGGGGTTCCATTTAAAATTAGAAAGGTACCTCCCCTCCCCCGTTAAAAGGGAAGGGAGGCCACTTCACGTTTATGTAGTCAGAAAGGCACTTCAGTTCCATGCAATTTAAGACTAAGAACTTTAAAATCGATTGCACAGTTTTCGAGATATTGAGCTATTCAGAGTTATGTGGGCTACCCTGTATATAGACTGCCAGCCCCCGTGTTAAACTGCGAGTCTTAAAGTGAGTCCCAGGTGGGTACTGGGATCGGTCGGTAACGGCCCCAACGTCGAGATACTCTCGTCAGTTGTGGAACTAAGAACGTGGAACTATCACTGATCTCAAATACCAACATCGCTAAACATGCCGCGCTCGCTACCTAAATAGAACATTTGCTCGTGAATTACGGAAGAAACGTCAGTGACATAGGCAATAAATAACGTATAATGCGTAGAATGAAAATAATTATTTTTTATTGTATAATTTCATTACACTCTGATTGCCTTCTTATTTTCCATATTGTTCACCATTGTAATCATTATTTTATAAACGATAGTTTATAGGTGTAATTAATTAATTTGGAACTTCTTGCGATATTTATAAAATAATGATTATTCAACAAAATATATTATGTAATAGTTATAGAATAAAAAAAAGAATAAATACAATATTCAAGTAATGACAAAATTCAATCGTTCTTATTGTGATCCGTAGTAAAAAACAGAAAATGAATTTTTTACTTATTTAACCGATAATACCACTTCTAATGCTGGACTGCAATTATTCAAGTAAAGGTAGTAACGAAATAAAAGTGTTATGTAATGAAACTAACTTTCGACGGCTCTTATCCATATAAAGCTATTTGGTGGCAGTATTATTGCTATTTGTACAAACACACAGATACACAGATTCTTATATCTTGCAATGCACGTTGTTTTTTTCTCCGTCAACCGATTTCGATGAAATTTTCAGTATGTGTATCACTAACATAGAGGAAAAGACACATATTTTAAATTTTTATTGCGAATTTAAATTAAAAAGTTTTGAAAAGTGTCCAAGTCATTTTAAGTTTTAATTATAATTGTATTGTTTGCTATTTTTTATACCTTATAGTATTGTTTCTTTACATTTTATATTTTTTATATTTTATAAGCAATAAACTTTATGTATAATCAATAATTGTATTGTTAAATTTCATTTTCTGTGAGTAATTGTCAATACATATACATTAGTGTTAGGATTAAGGATTGAGAGCGTGCAATAACGAGAACACTGGTGAGATATAAAAACCTTTAATCAAGAATAACTGTAAATTCGGCGCGGTCAAGCGTACGTGCGAACAAGACGCGATGCACTCTCAGAGTGGTGGGAGGACGCGACGAATAAGGGTCGACACATACAAGACGGGTTTCACCGGGACCGGGAACGGGGCACGTTTTCCCTATGCCATACAGACTTGAGAGGCGCTCAAGATGCTCGCAACAAAGGCCCAGTGCCGCGCACCACGGGGGTTAGCTACCAGAACCCCAGCACCGTTTACTCCCCGCATACCCCTGAGGATCCTATGGTAGAGCCGACCGGGCCCGGCCCGGGGTTTCACGAAATATTCTTGCGAAGAATACTCAGCGATCCCGGTCGCCGTGGCGAAGGGAGAAAAACATTATAAATGTTGTATTATTTTAAAAACTACTTCACCGATGATGATGACCTATCAATCGAATCTCAATGGACTTTTCGATGTTTGAAAAATTGTTGGTTTTACAGACGCGTAAAAATACGTGTCACCCTTTTTTCATTATATTATAAGACTAGAACTGTCACACCGATGAAAATGAGTTTTTGGAAGCTTATAGCGAAAACATAAAACTGTTTACCGAAAATGTTGTCATTTGGAGAAAATGTTTTTTCACCATTTATTTGGCAATTATTTTAAACAAGTGCTATGTTTTCGTAGCAGGTACCTTTGTAAAAATTTGAAAAAAATTGAGGCTATAGCCCCAAGAATCCTTCGAGATTCGATTGACAGGTCAAAAAGTAAATATCATAGTTCTTTTAATATAATAGTTACAGAGCAGTACTTCGATGATGCCTCTTTGAAATTTTGGTTTTTAATTTATGGAGCCTCCAAGGTTTCAATCAGGTAAAACCAGGTAAGGACGCGACGTTCGGCGATTCAGGTAGCCAATTGTAAGTGCACGACTGATCGACCGCTATTCTTCGACAGGTTTGGAAAAACCAATGTCCTCTGTGCTAATGATGGTATTTACCTTTCCTGTACACTCCGACTGCACAATACCCCAATAAAATACGGACCTCTTTTCCTGTTTTCTTTCTCCTTACTACGTGAAAGTTTCAATTTTAGGACAAACTCTGCCGACCCCCGCTTCAGAATGTTTAAAGAACATTATAAACGTTGTATTATTTTAAAAAATGAGGTTATAGCCCCAAGTGTCCCCTCTACAGACCTGTTTTTAAGTAAGTGGATACTTCAAAATTGACGAAATAAATTATTTCAAGTGAACCCGGGCCCGGGAGGCCATAGGCCTAACAGCCTCCCGGGCTCTGCTTCTACCGTGCGCCAACCGTGCTGCTAGGCTATGTATCGCGGTGCAGCGTTCACTTCAAATAATTTTAATTTCGTCAATTTTGAAGTGTCCGATTTTTTAAAAACAGGTCCGTGAAGTGAATTTCTCTAACAATTCATAATTGTATTAGATCATGTGGCAGTCGCATATGTACATGGTGTAAGGACAACAAGTACAGCTGCTCGGTTGCTGCTCGTAACCGCTCGTCTGCCGTCAAAAAGAAGGCAATGTCGCGGTGCAGCGTACACTTGAAACCATTTTAATTTCGCCATTTTTAAAGTGTCACCATTCTTGAGAAGCCCACCGTTAGGTATGCCTATCCCCACCACAGCTGCGCCCGTAGTCCCATTGTTTTGGCTTCGACGTAACCCGCTACATACTATGTGTGACCGCTGTAGCCAATATCTCGACTGTAGCCGAAAGCACGCGTGAAACGAGACCTGTCCCTTGCACTCTGATCCAATCGGCCGCGCATTCGTACCTATGCTCTGTCCAACGAGACCAAGGCAGTGAAGCACCCAGCGTGCGTCCTTTGCTAATTGTCTTGTAAGGGTAACTTCAACTCTGTCGCACTCGAGCGCCTATGTTTACGTCTACTGTCTCGTCTCATTGGACAAGATATAGATACGCCATCGCATTCCTGCCAGGGAACCTTCCATCTAACCATGTTTAGACCATCATGGACAAGAATTTAGGAGTTTTCCATATACATACATTTTTTCGCTAGCGACCCTTACTTCAGAATGTCTAAAGAATATCCAGCAATTTTATGAACCTAAAATAATGAATAGTACAATAAATAGTTTTGCGGCTCCGCGAATTACAAAACGAAATTTCAAAGAGAAAGATGAAGAAACGTAAAATGCAGCCATAATTATTCAAATTTTTTCACATTTTTTCACACTTGAACCAGTGGTAAAATTTGCAAAACAAAGATATTTCTAATATTTTTTAATTAAGAAATGACATTCACCAAGGAAGAAATAAATTATTTGAGAACAGCAGTCTTTTGTGATAACCCGGCTCAACCCCCGCCTCCCATTTTCTCTTGGACCACAACATACTTCAATGTCATCAAAATTCGAGACATAGTCCCCAAAAAATGATCGAATTCACATGGAATGATCCCCTTCCTAATGTGGATATTTCCTTAAAAAAAAAAAGTAACAACTATTCTCGTTTTTGCAATATATGCATGTATAATTTACATACAATACAAGGATGTATGATGTTTCACCAAGAGGTAGGAAGGTTTCCTATTTCCATGGTATTGTAAAGGGGAGATACCGATAGTTTACCTAAGGAACCGTGAAGGCCCTAAAAACATTTTTTTGTGCCATGCACAGCAGGGAACTGTCAACGCGCTCCCGAAAGGCCTTCTGGAAATGGTCAAACGCTCGAGATAATGACCCAACCGGGGCTAGCAGAAATATAGTTTGGAACACTGAAGCCCCGTCGACTCAAACCCTACACCCTGGTTTCGAATCTAGCGGCCAAACGTCCCCGGTCCCGTCCCGGTCTTGTATGGGTCGACCCTAACGTGGGAAGACCGCTCGACTCGCCACCAACCTACGACGCTGCAGTTATACCAACTTAAACGTAATGCGGTGGTCGCATTCGGTGATTGGTTCTGACGTCGTACCAACAATTAGTAACCACATCTAGACTTTTGCCCGAAATTCGGTAATTTGTCCGCACTGTGCAACGCGGCGAAAAGCGAGCAGTCGAACTCGAGGCGAGGACTCACCGCGTCTCTTTCTTTTCATACGCTGTCCTTCTTCGCGTCCGAAACTTCAATCGTTCATTACACAAGTAAATATCATCGGAATTTTGTCATATTTGGTACCGTTGTTATGTACGTATTAGGGACCCGAAATTACGATACTTGTCTGCAGATGGCACAACCGGTTAATCTATCAATTTCGCGGCATGAGTTCAAACGCCTCAAAGTACTAAGGTACTAAACTCCCGAACGCGGCTTTATCTGGGAAGGGAAAATGGATATAAAATGTTATAACGTAACTTGGTCGGAAAACTTTGCTGTATTTCTAATAATGTTGATGGGTCGACAAAGTGATTTTTGAGATCAAAAACGAGTATCGCGGGCCTTTGCTCTGTTCCTTTTATCGGACCTCCGGTTCCAGGATGCGTTGATAGTGGGGCGTCGTGAGGTCCAATCAGAAGGGTAGTCTCCTCCCCTAAGTTGCGTGGGCCTAGAATGCGTAAGGCCTCGAAGGAGTGGCCCAAGGGGACGTAATCTGAGGGGTTACTCGCGTGTAGCATGCCACGTGCGTTTCGATTGCCGTTCGATGTCTTCGTAGGTGGCCTCTTGTTCGGGGGTGACTAATTTATGTCTTCCAGGTCCTTGAGGGAGGCTGTAGAGCTGTCTTCTCTCGGGTCTGTTTTTCCTCGTTGTCCTTCGCTTAAGCGGGCCTGGTCCTAGTAGAAGTGGTTCCGCTCCGTTATCGCTTGCAGCTGGCATTCCTTGCGTCTCGCTTTCCCTACTCGAGTGACCTCTTAACTTAACATAACATTTTCTAACTGCGCTTTCTTAAAAATTATCCTTATAGAATACGTGTCTGTTCGAATACGCGCGGTATCATGTCTAGTTATTACCGAGATGGCGCCTGTTTCGATTAGGGCGACGTCACACCGTTTTCCGTAGAAAAATGCCACGAGTATGTTGGTGAAAGTCCGATAGAAAAATAATTAATAATGAAAAAGTTTATTTTTTTATTTAAAGTCCTGAGCTCACGCAAGTCTTTCATCTTTTCCGAACGCTTCGACTCTCCGCGGCTCTTTCTTTCCCATACACTGTCCTTCTTCGCGTCCGAAACTTCAATCGTTCATTACACAAGTAATTATCATCGGAATTATATCATATTTGGTTTCATTTTAATCAGAAAAATGCCACGAATATGTTGGTAAAAGTTTTAAAAAAAATAACGAAAAATAAAGAAGTTTTGTAATTGGATTAGTAGTGGTCTTCTGATCTCACACCGATATAGCCGACAATGTGTGGCCCACTCCTCGGCGACGACGGTTCTCGAGTTTCTCTGTCTGCTTCTCCGTGCAACATTATATCGGAGACGGATATTCTCTCCGTTTGAATACCAGTCATTTTGGTGTGCCATAGGTTTCTTATGGTAGAGTTGGGCAAAATATTTATCTAAATAAAAATTTCGAATAACCAATAAAAGATAAAAAAATTTTTATTCGTTATTAGAAGGTTCGAAAAAAGTATCTTTACTCGACGAGTATCGAATAAATAATTTTATCCGACGAAAAAAGATAATTCTTTTTATTCGAAGCGGATTTATTCGAACTTCGAATAATTTTTTCATCTTTTATCTGTATCTTTTATTCGAAGGCTTCGAATAAAGCTTCGAATAACTTTTGCCGAGCGCCGAGGTTCAAAGACCCAGCGACGACAGACGACATACAATGTAAGCGGATGGAGAATCGCGCACGAATGAAAGTTTAAACTTTTAGATTTTTCAATATATCCTCATAAAATTGTGACGAACGAATAGAGGGGTGTTTAAAATCTGCATCGGCGGATTTCTCGTCGCCGTCTTCATTATAATTCGATTCCCCGAATTAACCGTTTAATCCGGGTATTATTGCCACCGACACCGGCGTCGTGCATGAGCGATCACGCATCGGCGTTTTTGCCCGTCGCCGGTAAACACCGTCTTCCTCGCGCGACAACAGTCATCTGTTCGAATTTGTAAACACTGGCTCTCGTGCGATTCTCATGCACGCGCCGCGCGGGCCGTTGGTTGTTTTCCAAACTCCGAAATCCACTGCCTCTACCCTTTGTTCCCATCGCAGCCCCGACCGTTGGGACGCCGTTAGGACGTCCTAACGAACGGGCTGCTCTGCCTCATCCTTGCCTATTTCGAAAATCCCACTCCTCATCCTGCCGAAACCAACGGCCCGCGTTAGTATAAGTAGACCTGCGTTTCCGAAACGGGCCTCCTTTGACTCCTGCTCGTGATCGACTGATCCTTGCATAGCGCTGATTTATTGTCTTTACGATCGACTGATCGCCGTCTAATACAAGTGTCTGCGGGCTTCGCGTTCACTCCTGTACCGTTACTGTTACCGTTCGTGAATATATCTTTTGTTTTCATTATATACTCTCTCGTTCGTCACACTATCCTCCTTCCTTACATATTTCACTGTTCTTTCTCTACTGCACCTTTTCTGAGTCCTTCTGACTCAGCACTTGGCTATATTCCGCAACATTTGGTCCTTCGAGCCGGAACCTTTCCACTTTCCCATCCACGCGCACTTCTCCATCTCTTTTCTTGTATACTTTTCCTTTCTCTTCTTCTCCTTTCTACTCGTCATGGACTCGCTTATCGCCCATCAACACATTCTGTTCGGGCGCATCGCACGAACCGTGGACAATCTCCGGAAGCAGGGCAAAGCGAATATCAACAAGGGGACGATTTTGGCCAAACTGTCTTGTTTGGACCAGGCCTGGGCGCAGTTTCAAGACCGCGACGCTCAAATCATCGCCTCCACTACTGAGGAGAACCGTCAGGTGGACTACTTCACCGAGGACTTCTTCGACCAAACGCAGGATGTGTACTGCAATCAGAAGGGAATTCTGTCCACGATGCTCGAAGACGTCGAGCAGAGTCAGGCACCCTCAACTGCAGGACATCCACCCACGCCAGGGCCCAGACCTCGATCGTCACTGCCACGGATCACACTGCCCACGTTCTCCGGTCAATTTACTGACTGGACGCGATTCCGGGACCTCTTCATGTCCTTGGTCATCGACGACGAGGCCTGGACGGATGCAGAGCGCTTCCACTACCTGTCGGCGAGCCTCACCGGGGAAGCAGCGCAGCTGATTCAACGGATTCCCGTCACTGCCGCCAACTTTGACCAGGCCTGGAAATTGCTAGAGCACCGCTACCAGAATCGACGACTTCTGGTTGCCGCGCAGTTCGACGCATTGTACAACATCAAGCCATGTGTCAATCATAGTGCAACGGAGCTCAAGGGCCTCTTGAACTCCACGTGCAACGCGACGGCGGTCCTGAACAGCCTCGGGGTACCAGTCACCGACGAATCCCACTGGATCGTCCACCATACCATCCGTCGACTGGACAGACACACCTTGAAGGAGTGGGAAAAGTCCCTGGGAAACAGCGTGAATCTCCCCGCCTTCTCGGAACTCCTCGAATTTCTCGAGACGACGACGAGAACTCTCGAGGCTTTCGAGTTCCGTCAGGGGACTCGCACTCCCGCACCATCAAAACCGCCGCCCACGAAGGTCAAGGCGCTACACACCGCCACGGACGCCGCATCGAGGCCTCGGTGCAACCTGTGCCAAGGAGACCACATTTTGTGTTTTTGCAGCGCGTTCCGATCCTTGACCCCTGCAGCCCGTCTCCAAATGGTCACGAGTCGCCGCTGGTGTAAAAACTGCCTCGGTCCGCACACCGTCGGGAACTGTCCGTCGGCAAAGCGGTGCCAACGGTGTGCCCAACCACACCACACGATGCTGCACGAGGCGTCCGACGGATCCAGCAACGCATCGACGGTCGCAACGCTGCACACCACGAAGAGGCTCAACTCCACCTCTGACTCAGGTCCTGTCTTGCTCGCCACCGCCCTGGTCACAGCGACTGCAGGACGCCGGATGGTCACAGCTCGCGCACTGATTGACCCCTGCTCTGAGGTGTCGCTCATCAGCGAAGCACTGGCCCAGACGATGCGACTTCCTCGGACGTCGTGTTCGCGCCTGGTCCTCGGCGCCGGAGGAAAGGCCACAGCAACCTCCCGAGGAAAGGTCAGACTGACCCTGACGTCAACCGTTCCCGGACTCGGACGGTCATGCACGGTGGAGGCACTGGTGCTGCCCAGGCTGACGGCCTACAAGCCCTCTGGTGCCACCCACACTCCGCGCTGGCCCCACATCAACGGCCTGCCGCTCGCAGACCCCAGGGCAACCTCGGCGACACCGATCGAGCTCCTGCTCGGAGCGGATGTGTATCCCCAGATTCTTCTGGAAGGGATACGTCGCGGTGGACAACACGCTCCAGTCGCTCAAGAAACCATCTTCGGGTGGATTCTTTCAGGGCCGACTGCGAGAGGAGGATCACCCTCCCGAATCGTCTCCACTCACACGACCACCACGGACGATCTGGCCGCTCTGGTGCGTCGCTTCTGGGAACAGGAGGAAGTTCCAACGACCACCAGGCACTGGAACGCAGAAGAAGAGGCCTGCGACGAGGGGTTTCGTCAGACCCACTACCGGCAGTCGGACGGACGGTACGTGGTTCGCCTCTGCTTCAAGGACGCAGTCCACGGATTAGGGGAGACGCACAGCGTTGCCCGACGCATCCTGCTGTCCACCGAACGGCGCCTCCAGACCAGTACGACCCTCCGTGACCACTATCACAACTTCATGAGAGAGTACCTGCAGCTCGGCCACATGCAGGAGGTCGCCAGGGAACTCGAGTGTCCCCAAGCGCCGCACTTTTACCTGCCTCATCACGGAGTAATGAAGGGCACGGGCGCCTCCGCAAAATTGAGGGTGGTCTTCAACGGGTCCCGACCATCTTCGACCGGCCGCTCGTTGAATGACCTCCTCTCCGCTGGTCCCAAGTTACAGCGCAACCTCATGGACATCTTACTGAGGTGGAGGCGACACAAGTTCGCTTTCCTTACGGACGTGGAAAAGATGTACCGCCAAATCCAGGTGCATCCCGACGACCGGGACTACCAGCGAGTGCTCTGGAGGGACAACCCGGACCAGAGGATCCAGGTGTTCCACCTCACCACCGTCACATACGGACTGACCTGCGCCCCTTTTCTGGCCATCCGCACCCTGCTGCAGCTTGCGGACGACGAAGAGGAGCAATTCCCACGAGGTGCCGCCATCCTGAGGGAAGCCACCTACGTGGACGACATCCTGTCCGGAGCCGATAGCGAGGACGAGGCCCGACAAACCCAGGAGGAACTCGTCGGAATCTGCAGGGCGGGCGGCTTCACGCTAAAAAAGTGGAGCGCCAACAGCACCGCCCTGACCTCGCACCTGCCCGACGAGGACCTTGCCCTGTCCTCCACGTTACCTTGGCAGCCAGAGCTGGGATGCAGTGCCTTGGGGCTGAAGTGGCACACACAGTCTGACACACTGACCTTCAGTTTCCAGGGCCCTCCGACGTCTCCACTTCCGACACTATCGAAGCGGTATGTGTTGTCCCAGGTGGCAAAATTGTTCGACCCCCTCGGATGGCTGGCACCCGCGACCATCCGAGGGAAAATATTCCTTCAGCAGCTGTGGCAGCACCGCCTCGACTGGGACGAGCAGCTTCCATCGACCGCAGCTGAAACGTGGATGAAACTTTCCGCCGACGCGGCCAACCTAACGTCGCTGAGGCTCCCACGATGGCTGGGCACGGAGCCAGCTACGACCACTCAGCAACTCCACGTCTTCGTGGACGCCTCCGAACGAGCCTACGCTGCAGCCGCCTACATCCGGACCAGCAACCCACACCAGACACAGGTCACTCTGGTTGCAGCAAAAACAAAGACAGCGCCGCTCCAGAGCCTGTCTCTCCCACGGCTCGAGCTGTGCGCTGCAGTACTGGGGGCCCGACTGCTATCCCACCTACGCCGCGAGATGGGACTGCAGTTCGACACGAGTCACCTCTGGTCAGACTCCACCGTCACCCTCGCATGGCTACACGGTGAACCGACGCGGTGGCGTACTTTTGTCGCCAACAGGGTGGCTGAATTCCACCGAACTGTACCGGACGTCCGCCTACACCACGTCGGCAGCCAGGACAACCCTGCCGACTGTGCCTCGCGAGGCATTCCCGCCAGCCAGCTCGCGAGTCACCCCCTATGGTGGCACGGACCCGCGTGGCTCACCGAACATCCCACGACGTGGGACACGACCTCGCCCACGCTCGACACCACCGAGGAGGAGCGGGCCCCGACGACGACCAGCTTCCACACCCGGATAGCCGACACGGAGCACGAGTCCCTGCTGCATCGTTACTCATCGCTGACCCGACTTTTGAGGGTCACTGCCTGGTGTCTGCGTTGGACGAGACGTCGACCAGCTCCGTCACCAGGAGACGTCTTCCCGATCCTGCATCCAGAGGAGGTGAGCCAAGCGGAGGCGCTCTGGATCAAGATTGTGCAGGGATCGACCTTCGAACGAGAGCTCTCTGCTCTCAACAATGGACAACCTCTTCGACCGTCCAGTGCCCTCCGAGCGACGACCCCGTTCCTCGACAACCAGGGCATTCTACGGGTGGGAGGGAGATTAAAAAACTCCCTGCTCTCCTATGACGAGCAGCACCCCATCATTCTGCCATCAGGATCAAAGTTGACCGAGATGATCGTCGAGCAGCACCACCGACGGACACTGCATGGGGGTGTGCAGTTGACCCTGGCATCCGTCCGCCAACGATTTTGGATACCACAAGGACGCCAAAACGTGAAGAAATGCGTCTCCCGCTGCATCAGATGTCTCCGATGGCGGGCGGCAACCGCCAGCCAATTAATGGGCGACCTACCACTCCACCGGGTCACGCCATCGCGCCCATTCACCCACACAGGCGTGGATTACGCCGGCCCGTTCAAATTAAAAACGGCGCCAGGACGTGGCCACAAATCTATCAAGGGGTATGTGGCCATTTTCGTTTGTTACAGCTCCCGGGCAGTCCATCTCGAAGCTGTGTCGGACTACACCACGGCCGCCTTTCTCGCAGCATTCCGGCGATTCACTGGCCGACGGGGACCATGCGCCTCTGTAACGAGCGACTGCGGCACAAATTTCGTGGGGGCTGACCAGGAACTGCGCCGCATGTTCCGGGCATCGTCCAAGGAAGCAGCTGCCATCGCCGGACAGCTGTCCAAGGAGGGAGTGCGGTGGAAATTCATTCCACCAGGAGCTCCTCACTTCGGCGGGCTATGGGAGGCAGCCGTCCGCTCCGTGAAGCACCATCTCCGTCGCGTCGTCGGCGACAACGCTCACACGTACGAGGAGCTGGCGACGTTCCTCTGCCAGGTGGAGGCGTGCCTGAATTCGCGTCCACTCCAGGCACTGACGGACGACCCAGAGGACCTGACCCCCCTGACGCCGGGACACTTCCTCGTCGGAGGCCCCCTCCTGGCCACCCCGGAGCCCACGCTGCACGACGTCCCTACCTCGCGGCTCTCCCGGTGGCAACAACTCCAACAGCGGGTGGAACATTTTTGGCGACGTTGGTCCGCAGAATACCTGCACCAAATTCAAACGCGAAGGAAGTGGACAACCACCCAGCCATCCCTGGGCGTCGGGGACCTCGTGCTGGTGAAGTCCGAAGCCACCCCCCCCACGAAGTGGCCGCTCGCACGCATCACCGACGTCCACCCTGGAGCCGACGGCCATGTCCGGGTCATCACCGTTAGAACAGCCACCACTTCGTTCACCCGGCCGGTAACAAAAATAGTCCGACTTCTCCAGACCGGAGAGAACCAGGCATAACCTGCCGTCGCGCCGCGCCGTCCGTCGACATTCCCCCGCTTCCGCGATCTGTCCACATTCGGCGATAGCCGAAGGCGGGCGGAATGTTTAAAATCTGCATCGGCGGATTTCTCGTCGCCGTCTTCATTATAATTCGATTCCCCGAATTAACCGTTTAATCCGGGTATTATTGCCACCGACACCGGCGTCGTGCATGAGCCATCACGCATCGGCGTTTTTGCCCGTCGCCGGTAAACACCGTCTTCCTCGCGCGACAACAGTCATCTGTTCGAATTTGTAAACACTGGCTCTCGTGCGATTCTCATGCACGCGCCGCGCGGGCCGTTGGTTGTTTTCCAAACTCCGAAATCCACTGCCTCTACCCTTTGTTCCCATCGCAGCCCCGACCGTTGGGACGCCGTTAGGACGTCCTAACGAACGGGCTGCTCTGCCTCATCCTTGCCTATTTCGAAAATCCCACTCCTCATCCTGCCGAAACCAACGGCCCGCGTTAGTATAAGTAGACCTGCGTTTCCGAAACGGGCCTCCTTTGACTCCTGCTCGTGATCGACTGATCCTTGCATAGCGCTGATTTATTGTCTTTACGATCGACTGATCGCCGTCTAATACAAGTGTCTGCGGGCTTCGCGTTCACTCCTGTACCGTTACTGTTACCGTTCGTGAATATATCTTTTGTTTTCATTATATACTCTCTCGTTCGTCACACTATCCTCCTTCCTTACATATTTCACTGTTCTTTCTCTACTGCACCTTTTCTGAGTCCTTCTGACTCAGCACTTGGCTATATTCCGCAACAAGGGGATTTTCCTGATGAAAATGAGGTCAAATTCGAGTATAATCGAACAAGTTTCACTGATACGTAATGTTACGATAAAAATTACAATCTCATTAAAGACAGTCCAAATGATGTCGTGTTTGGACTCATTTTGATCGGGGTAAGCTGTACAACTCATTCGTATTAACAATATTGTTCTGATTAAAAACATAAAAGCTAAAAGATGAAAAGATAAAAGATGAAAAAATGATTCGAAGTTCGAATAAATCCGCTTCGAATAAAAAAAATTATCTTTATTCGTCGGATAAATTTTCGTCGAATAAAATTATTTATTCGATACTCGTCGAATAAAGATACTTTTTTTATTCGATACTCGTCGAATAAAGATACTTTTTTTATTCGAACCTTCGAATAAGGAAATAAAAATTTTTTTATCTTTTATTCGTTATTCGAAATTTTTATTTAGATAAATATTTTGCCCAACTCTGGTCGGAGAATGTAACATTTGATAATCGATATGGGTCCGTGATGATTCACCTTCTCACCGACGAGAATTTCCTTAGTGGTCTTCTGCACCGATGAAATGCCGTCGTTGGCCTTCTGTTTCTTACTCCAGCCAAAATCTATCCTAGAGGGCGGTAGGAAACACCGCATTTTTCGAGCGACACATTCTCCCGTAAGGCTGGCAGTCTTTATATATATCCCGTCGGTGCATGTAGCCTACTCTACGTTAAGATTATGTTAGAAAGCCACGTGGTTGGATCTCGGAAGAAAGAACACTTCGTTGCGGTTCTATAAGCAGAGAGGAATGAGAGTGCTCACGCCCGGGTTTTCGGCGTTCCCGATATAGTGCTGACATCTGCTCAGCCTTAGCATGGCACAGAACCGGTCAGTCTTTCCTGGAACAGAACCGGTCAGTCTTTTAGCATGGCACAGAACCGGTCAGTCTTTCCTGGGACAGAACCGGTCAGTCTTTTAGCATAAAACTGAACGCACATTATTTTTTTAACCAGGATTAGAACGTACAGCTTAATTGTTGTATATGAAATATGTAACTAACATGTAAATCTTGTGTACAAAATCTCTAATTAATATAAATTAAGAATAATATTAATTGTAATGATACGTATTTTATTTTTTTTCCAAGTTTGTAGTTGCAAACTTTAGTTGTAAAAAATGGAAAATCCGGAAAAATTCGAACAAATACAGATCTCATATCGAAGTTTAAAAGCGACCAAACTGAATATTAATTTAATAATGAGCTATTGTCATCAACAATATCTTAAATATTTTCATATATATAGCTACTGTTATTATTAATTAAAAAAATTTTCTTTCATGAATAAATATTTTTTCCACCTCAGCACCATAAGATTTTTACTAGATGACTTTAAAAACACATTAGAACTATTTTTAAATAATTTTACTCGAAAACATTCTAGTTTACTCTTTATTTCACCGTTCTACTAATTTTTTATGGGCTGCATTGCAGCTCTGTTTAACACCCCTTCACAACCCAATACCATGGTACCATCCATATTCAAGGAAGAACAATTTTTTGCGACGATCATTGAAAAAACAAAAGTGTTTCCTTCATTTCAGTCCTTTAGTGCGTTGGTGACGTAGCGCCCAGCACACCTACCTGTGTTCTGTGTCACATCTGGAGTTTTATGGTACGCTAACAATCCCTATTGAGTTGCAAGCCAGACCATACAAACGAATGCATCCACAACTTCCAGAGACCTGCCTCCAAAACTAATTAAAGGAAGGCTAGACATGCAGTGTGTACTAAACTCCTCAAAAGAGGTGGATTCCAGTCGCTCGTGTCATAAACCGCATTCGATACTTCATCGACAGGGTGATCTTACATATTTCTGTAACAGTTCCTGAACACATTATCATTCATCTGAAACTGCTTTGTACGACATTACACACGCCACATAATTTTTATTTTCTAATTTTGTCAAAGTAGTATATATAACAGAATCATACAAGTGTCTACAATTACTTGAAATCCAAAATACAGAGCGTTTCTTCCTCTGCGACTGTAAAAAAAGGACTTTAAAAGAATGTTAAGATAACAGGTGGGCTGTCCTTCCAAAAGGCACCTGTGGCCAGAGTTGGGCATTATTTAGATAAAAAATTATTTAAATAACGATTCGAATAAAAGATACTTTATCTTTATTCGTTATTCGAAGGTTCGAATAAAAAAAGTATCTTTATTCGACGAGTATCAGATAAATAATTTTATTCGACGAGAATTTATCCGACGAATAAAGATAATTTTTTTTATTCGAAGCGGATTTATTCGAACTTCGAATAATTTTTTCATCTTTTATCTGTATCTTTTATTCGAAGGCTTCGAATAAATCTACGGATAACTTTTGCCAGCTCGACGAATAAACGGCGACGGCGGCTGACGAGGACCGACGAGCGCTGAACGTCGAAGACCCAGCGACTGCCAAACGGTATACAATGTAAGCGGATGGAGAATCGCACATTATTGGCAATTTATGGTTGTATGTTTTTAATCAGAACAATATTTTAAGAGGAATGAGTTGTACAGCTTGTTCCGATCGAAATGAGTTCAAACACGACGTCATTTGGACTGTGTTTAATGAGATTGTAATTCTTATCGTAACATTACATATCAGTGAAACTTGTTCGATTACACTCGAATTTGACCTCATTTTCATCAGGAAAATCACCTCCATTCGCTCGTCACAATTTCATGAGGATATATTGAAAAATCTAAAAGTTTAAACTTTCATACGTGCGGGATTCTCCATTCGCTTACATTGTATGTCGTCCGTCGTTGCTGGGTCTTTGAAACTCGGCGCTCGGCAAAAGTTATTCCAAGATTTATTCGAAGCCTTCGAATAAAAGATACAGATAAAAGATGAAAAAATTATTCGAAGTTCGAATAAATCCGCTTCGAATAGAAAAAATTATCTTTATTCGTCGGATAAATTCTCGACGAATAAAATTATTTATCCGATACTCGTCCAATAAAGATGCTTTTTTTTATTCGAACCTTCAAATAACAAATAAAGATAAAGTATCTTTTATTCAAATTTTCATTTAAATAATTTTTTATCCCAAATAATGCCCATCTCTGCGAGGGCCGTTAGCACCGTGAAAGATTTACTTAATATTTAATTGAATTTAATAATTACAAAGAGTGTATCATGAACAAAGTGCATGCACTTGGAACTGTTACAGATATATGTAAGATCACCCTTTCGATGAAGTATCGAATGAGGTTTATAACACGAGCGACTGGAATCCGCCTCTTTTGAGGAGTTTAGTACACACTGCATGTCTAGCCTTCCTTTAATTAGTTTTGGAGGCAGGTCTCTGGAAGTTGTGGATGCATTCGCTTGTACGGTCTGGCTTGCGAGTCAATAGCAATTGTTAGCGTACCATAAAACTCCAGATGTTACACAGAACACAGGTAGGTGTGCTGGGCGCTACGTCACCAACGCACTAAAGGACTGAAATGAAGGAAACACTTTTGTTTTTTCAATGGTCGTCGCAAAAAATTGTTCTTCCTTGAATATGGATGGTACCATGGTATTGAGTTGTAAATTAGTGTTAAACAGAGCTGCAATGCAGCCCATAAAAAATTAGTAGAGCGGTGAAATAAAGAGTAAACTAGAATGTTTTCGAGTAAAATTATTTAAAAATAGTTCTAATGTGTTTTTAAAGTCATCTAGTAAAAATCTTATGGTGCTGAGGTGGAAAAATATTTATTCATGAAAGAAAAATTTTTTAAATTAATAATAACAGTAGCTAAATATATGAAAAAATTTAAGATAGTGTTGATGACAATAGCTCATTATTAAATTAATATTCAGGTTGGTCGCTTTTAAACTTCGATATGAGATCTTTATTTGTTCGAATTTTTCCGGATTTTCCATTTTTTACAACTAAAGTTTGCAACTACAAACTTGGAAAAAAAAATAAAATACGTATCATTACAATTAATATTAGAGATTTTGTACACAAGATTTACATGTTAGTTACATATTTCATATAAAACAATTAAGCTGTACGTTCTAATCCTGGTTAAAAAAATAATGTGCGTTCAGTTTTATGCTAAAAGACTGACCGGTTCTGTGCCATGCTAAAAGACTGACCGGTTCTGTTCCAGGAAAGACTGACCGGTTCTGTGCCATGCTAAAGCGGCGATGTCACGAAAGTGGGAACGCCGAAACCCCGGGCGTGAGCACTCTCATTCCTCTCTGCTATAAGAACCCGTGGGCACGTTTTATTCTACGGTCTGGCATAGACCTGAGTGAATACAAGAGAGCAAGACTAGAATACTTCACGAGCGCGTCCGATCACTTCGCGATACAGCGGAAGAAGAGGAAGAGTTTCGGCTCGCACGCGCGTTGATCCCGCGTTCGACGCCAGAGAGGAAACTCGAGTGATCGGAGCGGCCTAGGGGAATGGCGACCGTGGCGCCATCCACCCTACACACTGCCCCCGAGTGTGTGTGCGTGCAGACTGGTGTACGTCCACGCGACGATGACCAGCCTGTTACAAGAGGTGTGCTTATGCTGTATATACATTTCGTACGACACTATGCTACAATACAATAGTTTAACAGGAGGTGCGCAACTAATCTACTATACAATATGTCTTAATCCTACGCGATTTATGTACACTTATAGCTAAACGCTTGCCGGCTTGAGGACTACGTCGGTGTTTTAATCCGCACCGATTTAGCTCGCGAATACGTGCGCAGCGCGGTGTGCTGGCTCGCGACGGGGGGTGTTTGGGAAACGTTTCCCAGGTCCTCGCGGCACTGGTATGCAGGCTTGACGTTCTCAATAGATACGGTGCGTGGTTTACCGTTTACATCGATTTCGAGAACGCGGTCGGAAGGTCGGTTTACGACCTTGTGCGGGACGGTGTACGGTCGTTCGAGCGATTTTTTATTGGGACCGGCGCGCAAAAACACGTGCGTACATGTGTGTATGTCTCTGAACAAGATAACGCGTTTTTTGTGCCGTTGCGACACGGGAACTGGTTTAACGTTACGTATGTGTTCCCTAAATTCCTCAACGAACATTTGAGGGTCCGCGGGACCGTCGTCGAGGAGTACGAACTCGCCCGGAATGCGCAGGGATGTGCCGTATAAATACTCGGCGGGCGACGAGCCCGTGTCCATGACATTGGTTCGCAATCCTAACATGATTGTTGATAGCACGCGTGACCACGTGGGGTTCGCGTGACAAAGTATCGCATTTTTTAGGCATCGGTGCCAACGCTCGATAATGCCATTCGAGGCAGGGTGGAACGCGGTGGTTCGGATTCGGTGGCAACCGGAAAGTTGAAGAAGCGCGCAGAAAAGTCTCGATTCAAAGTGACTGCCCTGATCTGTTGTCAGGGTTTCAGGGGCGCCGTAACGAGAAATCCAGTGATCTACGAACGCCCGGCAGACAGTATTCGCTTCTATGTTCGCGAGCGGGATTGCTTCAGGCCATCGAGAGAAACGGTCGATCATTGTCAGGCAGTAGCGGTAGCCTTCCGACAATGGCAAGGGGCCGATAATGCCCATGTGGACGTGACGAAAGCGTTCGTCCGGGGCGACGAAATCTGCCGGTTTGACATGATTGTGACGCGTGACCTTCGACTGCTGACAGTCTAAACATTCACGCGACCACTCGCGATGTCTTGATGCATGCGCGGCCAGACGTAGCGTTTACGGATCACGCGGTCTGTGACCTTCGCGCTCGGATGCGCGGGTCCGTGGAATTTGTCGAAGATTGCTCTGCGCGACGGGCCCGGAATGTACGGACGGAGGACTTCTCCGGAGAGATCGCATACAATCGCTATGTGAGTGGGTCCCCACCGAATTCGCCGTAGGGCCAGCGAGTGGTCGGTGGAGGCCAGAAGGGTTTTGAGCTCCTCGTCGGTTTCCTGTAATTTCGCGAGCTCCTCTAAGGAGATGTCCGCGGCGAGATGCAGGGTATCGACACGTGGAAGGGAGTCGGCGACGACGTTTTCGGAGCCGGGGAGATGCTCGAATCTCGTGGTAAACTGCGAGATAAAGGAAAGTTGGCGTAGCTGGCGAGGCGACGCCTTGTCTGCGCGTTGTCTGCGCGTTGTCTGAACGCGTACGTGAGAGGTCTGTGGTCGGTGACGACCGTGAAATCGCGACCTTCCAGAAAATGCCGAAAGTATTTGAGGGCTTCGTAAACAGCGGTTAGCTCGCGGTCATACGCGCTATACTTCCGTTGAGAGGGGGTAAACTTCCGAGAGAAGAATGTTAACGGTTTCCATGATTCTTCCAATTTCTGCTCGAGCGACGCTCCCATTCCGCAGTCGGATGCGTCGGTGACAAGACGCGTGGCTGCATCAGGAGAGGGATGATTCAGCAAGGTCGCGTTCGCGAGGTCAGTTTTAACTCCTGCAAACGCTTCCTCTGCTTGGGAGGTCCAGAAGATCTCGCGCTTATCGCGTTTCTTGGATTCGAGGATGTACTCGTGCAAGGGTGCTTGCGCTACGACCCAAGAACCTGCGAAGGTCCGCAATCGTCTTGGGCTTCGGAAAATCTAGGATGGCCTTGACCTCGTCAGGAACGGGTGCGGACCCATTCCTATCGATGATATGTCCTAGGAATTCGAGGCGGGGTTTGCCCAATTCGCACTTGGCGAGGTTCAGCTGAAGCGAATGTTCTTGCAGGCGTTGCAGAACAGTGCGGAGGTGACGCTCGTGCTCCTCGCGATTCGAGGAGGCGATGAGGATGTCGTCAATATATGCGAACACGTAATCGAGGTCTCCGAGGGCACGGCATATGTACCATTGAAAGGTTTGCCCAGCGTTACGGAGGCCGAAAGGCATTACAGTGTATACGAACAGGCCGAAAGGGGTTATTACGGCGGTTTTCGCAACGTGTGTAGGTGCGACGGGAATCTGCTGATATGCTCGTTGCAGATCGAGCTTGGAGAAAATTGTTTTTCCGAAGAGATTGACCGAATAGTCGTGAAGGTGAGGCATCGGATATCTATCGGGTACGGTCACCGAGTTTAGACGGCGGTAATCACCGCATACTCTCCACCCCCATCCTTCTTGGGCACGAGATGGATGGGGCTGGTCCACGGACTGCTGGACGGACGACACGTTCCTTCGGCTACGAGCCGTCGGAACTCGGCTTTCGCAGCTGGCAGCTTGTCCTGGGTAAGACGTCGCGCGCGCTCGGCTACTGGAGGACCTTCGGTCACGATGTGGTGAAACACGTCGCGTGGTGAACCGCAGTGCGACTGCGACGGTCCGATGACACCGGGGAATTCGGAGAGTATCCCCGCGAACGGACATGCGGGATCGACTGACTTGACGCTGAGTAACGGCGACGGTCTGCTCGTGCAGACGGTAGAGATCCGCGAGAGCGGGTCGATCAGTCTGCGATGGCGCAGATCGACCAGAAGGCTATAATGATTAAGGAAATCCGCGCCTAAAATCGGGTATGGAACCGCGGCGACGCAGAAGTTCCATGTGAACGCACGGCGAAGGCCTAAATTAAAGGTTAGGCGCTTCTCGCCGTATGTTGAAATTTTGGTTTCGTTAGCCGCGTACAGTTTCAGCTCAGCTGTGCGTTTCTTCGCGGCGTCGGTAACGGGTAATAGCGAGAGATCGGCACCCGTGTCGTTGAGGAAGTTAAGGCCGAGATCTCGATCTCGAACATGGAGACGGTGAGAATCGGCACTCGGCGTGCTCGCCTCCGCGCGGCTAGTGCTACTCAGTTTCCCGACTGCCATGCGCACGGCTTCGCGCAATTACGCGCGTCTTTCCCGAATTTACGGTGAAAGTGGCAGAATGCGTTTTCGCGCGATTTGTCACACGCGCCTGACCTTCCGCGAGAAGATTCTCCTCACAGCATTCGCCAGATCGGCTACTTGCTTGGCGAGAGCCGTTACCTTCGCTTCGAGCTCGTGGTTCGATGAAACTCGCGAAAGTTCGGAAGAAACGGCCGATGCGACGGCATCGGGCGTTCGCAACGCCGCGGAAGACACGGAGGGAACGACGGAGACCGAGGTTTCCACGACTTTCTCAGCCAGTTCGGCGAACTCGTGAGGATCCGTGATCCTAGACATGGCGAGGATCGCCCGAATTTGAGCGGGAAGCTGCTCCAAGAAAATCGTATGACTGACGTCGTCGTGACACGAACCGTCGTTTAGGTTTCGGAGACGCGTCAGGATCTGCGAGGGTTTTCCCTCAGTGAGGACTTTGCCCTTCAGTAGCCGGTGTAACCAGAAGAGAGAGATTTTCCGCTCGTTACCCGGCGTTCACACCTCACTCTTTCTCTCTCTCGCACGCATCGTCTTTCTCTCTCTCGCACGCATCGTCTTTCTCTCTCACACGCGTCCTGCCAATCATACCTTATTCTCTTCATTCGCGCGCACTTTCAAACTGTTCACTCACTACACAGTACAGATAAAAAATGAAAATTTAATTTGAAGCTTCGAATATAAAAAAGTATTTTTATTCGTCGGATAAATTCTCATCTAATAAAATTATTTAATCGACACTCGTCCAATAAAGATGCTTTTTTTTAAACGAACCTTCAAATAACAAATAAAGATAAAGTATCCTTTATTCGAATTTTTATTTAAACAATTTTTTATCCCAAATAATGCCCAACTCTGCGAGGGCCGTTACCAGCGTGAAAGATTTACTTAATATTTAATTGAATTTAATTATTACAAAGAGTGTATCATGAACAAAGTGTATGCACTTGGAACTGTTACAGAAATATGTAAGATCACCCTGTCGATGAAGTATCGAATGCGGTTTTTGACACGAGCGACTGGAATCCGCCTCTCTTGAAGAGTTTAGTACACGCTGCATGTCTAGCCTTCCTTTAATTAGTTTTGGAGGCAGGTCTCTGGAAGTTGTGGATGCATTCCCTTGTATGGTCTGGCTTGCGACTCAATAGCAACTGTTAGCATACCATAAAACTCCAGATGTGACACAGAACACAGGTAGGTGTGCTGGGCGCTACGTCACCAACACACTAAAGGACTGAAATGAAGGAAACACTTTTGTTTTCTCAATGATCGTCGAAAAAATTGTTCTTCCTTGAATATGGATGGTACCATGGTATTGAGTTGTAAAAGAGTGTTAAACAGAGCTGCAATGCAGCCCATAAAAAATTAGTAGAACGGTGAAATAAAGAGTAAATTAGAATGTTTTCGAGTAAAATTATTTAAAAATAGTTCCAATATGTTTTTAAAGTCATCTAGTAAAAATCTTATGGTGCTGAGGTGGAAAAAATATTTATTCATGAAAGAAAAATTTTTTAAATTAATAATAACAGTAGCCAAATATATGAAAAAATTAAGATAGTGTTGATGACAATAGCTCATTATTAAATTAATATTCAGGTTGGTCGCTTTTAAACTTCGATATGAGATCTGTATTTGTTCGAATTTTTCCGGGTTTTCCATTTTTTACATCTAGAGTTTGCAACTACAAAATTGGAAAAATATAAAATACGTATCATTACAATTAATATTATTCTTAATTTATATTAATTAGAGATTTTGTACGCAAGATTTACATGTTAGTTACATATTTCATATAAAACAATTAAGCTGTACGTTCTAATCCTGGTTAAAAAAATAATGTGCGTTCGGTTTTATGCTAAAAGACGGCCCGGACACCGACGAGATATTTAGAAAGACTGCCAGCCTTACGGGAGAATGTGTCGCTCGAAAAATGCGGTGTTTTCTACCGCCCTCTAGGATAGATTTTGGCTGGAGTAAGAAACAGAAGGTCAACGACGGTATTTCATCGGTGCAGAAGACCACTAAGGAAATTCTCGTCGGTGAGAAGGTGAATCATCACGGACCCATATCGATTATCAAATGTTACATTCTCCGACCAGAGTTGGGCAAAATATTTATCTAAATAAAAATTTCGAATAACGAATAAAAGATAAAAAAATTTTTATTTCCTTATTCGAAGGTTCGAATAAAAAAAGTATCTTTATTCGACGAGTATCGAATAAATAATTTTATTCGACGAGAATTTATCCGACGAAAAAAGATAATTTCTTTTATTCGAAGTGGATATAATCGAACTTCGAATAATTTTTTCATCTTTTATCTGTATTTTGTATTCGAAGGCTTCTAATAAATCTTCGAATTACTTTTACCGAGCGCCGAGATTCAAAGACCCAGCGACGACAAACGACATACAATGTAAGCGGATGGAGAATCGCGCACGAATGAAAGTTTAAACTTTTAATTTAATAAAATGGAGGGGATTTTTCTGATGAAAATGTGGTCAAATTCGAGTGTAATCGAACAAGTTTCATTGATACGTAATGTTACGATACAAATTACAATTTCATTAAAGACACTCCAAATAATGTCGTGTTTGGACTCATTTTGATCGGGATAAGCTCTAAAACTCATTCGTATTAACAATATTGTTCTGATTAAAAACATAAAAGCATAAATTGCTAATAATGCTCGATCCTCCATCCGTTTACATTGTATGCCGTTTGGCAGTCGCTGGTCTTCGACGTTCGGCGCTCGTCTGTCCTCGTCGGGCTTCGTCGCGGTTTATTCGTCGAGCTGACAAAAGTTATCCGAAGATTTATTCGAAACCTTCGAATAAATCTACGGATAAAAATACTAAATACAGTCCAATTTGTACCGTGTTTAGTGACATTTTAATCAGAAGAATGCCACGAATTACTTGCCGCAAGTCCCATAAAAAAATAATGAAAAATAAAGACGTTTTGCCATTGGATTGGTAGTTGTTTCACACCGATACCTCGCGACTCTACGAGCTCGGAACTCCAAAGACCAGCGACCAACCAACAGCCTACAATGTAAGCAAATGGAGAATCGAGCATTATTGGCAATTTATGCTTTTATGTTTTTAATCAGAACAATATTGTTAATACTGTTACGAGCCAGGGCTGCGAGCAACGCGAGAGGCCGGCGAGGGGTTGTTACCCCAGGAATATGGTTTCAATTCGTTAGTTAGGTACGCGGACGCACCCAATGCGAAATCGGGGAACCGCTAGGATAGTTGACGTCGAGGACGCACCTGATGCGTAATCAGGGAACCTCTGGGATGCAAAATCAGGGAGCTGCTAGGATACGGAAGAACCCAATGCGAAATCGGGGATCCGCTAGGATGGTATAGTTTTCGTGGAAGCACCCAATGCGAAACCGGGGAGCCACTAGGTGGGAGAAATCTTCGTTGATTTGAATTTAAGATTAGTAAGCCTCGTAACTTATATAATTTAATTGATACAATCCGAGCGGTAAGATTGTATCATGTGGGAACGTTCAATTATTAGATTAGGATATTGGGCAATAACACTGTCCAACAAAATTAAACTTTTTTCGAATTTTGCAATACCTGTTGGGTGATTCTTATACACTTTGTCATCCTAAAACCGAATCTGAAAGTAGAATTGCTCCATCACGCAACGTTTTCGAAAAATTTTGGTTTTTGTAAAAATGCCCGATTTTGATACGAAACGACGAGTTACGCAAAAACTAAACACGCGAGAAAGTTCAAATTTGAGTCAAGAGATAGAAGGGACTCTCCTCTACATATTCATATAGTCAATTATATTTTTATGGACTTCCTAATAGTTGTAAATGGTTGTTAAAGTTTGAAAATGTGCCGACGCGGGTACTTTGTACGCTCTATTTTTGTATTTATGTGAAAAATCCTTTATCTAGCAGGAATTTACTATACAGGAATGCATTCTACAGACATTTCTGGTAAAGAAACCATTCACGAAAAGTATTTGGTTCCCTTAATGTACGAGAAGGATCAGAAAATGTTAATTGACAGCGTGTGCGCGACGCGTTCGCGCCAGACGGCCATTGCAGCCTTTTCGCGACTCGCCAGGGCCGTCGCTATGCGTAGTCGACGTTGGTACCACTCAAGTATGTCTTTGCTTACTATGCTTAATTAAATACATTTTTTTTGTCTTTTTGGGTGCCAATCATTACAAAAGATTATAAAAATACGAGTTATATTCACATTTCATTGTGGAAATGCTTAATAAAGAAAATTGAATACAAAAACTTACCTATTTCTGATGTAAACAAATTTAAAATGTTTCCACCTTGCTTGACGTTTGTTCCTGGTATCCCGATTTTCAATAATAAGTGTCCAGCAGTAATCAGCAAGCATCCGCACATAAGTCTTTTCCTTTGTAATGTTTTTCCATTGTTGAAATATCTTGATGAAAGATTAATGCTGGAATTGTATTCCTTGTTTTGATTTTAAAATAATTTCGTCATGAATAGAACAAAAACAGTCCGGCTGATTTATACACTTCCGCGAGATTTTATCGATTTAATATAGAGCGATCTATGTCTTAATTATGTACTTCGATCAATAAAATCGATAAAAATAGTCCCATTTACATAGTATTTGGACTTATTTTAATCGGAAGAATCTTGAATGTCCATTGGTATTACAATTATAAAGATAAGACAACAATTACTGAAAATAAAATTTTCCAGTCACCGCATTGCTGCGGTCAATTTTCTTTATTAAGCATTTCCACAATGAAATGTGAATATAACTCGTATTTTTATAATCTTTTGTAATGATTGGCACCCAAAAAGACAAAAAAAATGTATTTAATTAAGCATAGTAAGCAAAGACATACTTGAGTGGTACCAACGTCGACTACGCATAGCGACGGCCCTGGCGAGTCGCGAAAAGGCTGCAATGGCCGTCTGGCGCGAACGCGTCGCGCACACGCTGTCAATTAACATTTTCTGATCCTTCTCGTACATTAAGGGAACCAAATACTTTTCGTGAATGGTTTCTTTACCAGAAATGTCTGTAGAATGCATTCCTGTATAGTAAATTCCTGCTAGATAAAGGATTTTTCACATAAATACAAAAATAGAGCGTACAAAGTACCCGCGTCGGCACATTTTCAAACTTTAACAACCATTTACAACTATTAGGAAGTCCATAAAAATATAATTGACTATATGAATATGTAGAGGAGAGTCCCTTCTATCTCTTGACTCAAATTTTAACTTTCTCGCGTGTTTAGTTTTTGCGTAACTCGTCGTTTCGTATCAAAATCGGGCATTTTTACAAAAACCAAAATTTTTCGAAAACGTTGCGTGATGGAGCAATTCTACTTTCAGATTCGGTTTTAGGATGACAAAGTGTATAAGAATCACCCAACAGGTATCGCAAAATTTTTTTGGTGTTGGACAGTGTAATTAAGGGTTGTAGATTACGCGAGTTAACAAACAAGACAAATATATTCTGATTTAAGATAATTACAAATGTTGTTGTTTGTGTCGCGAGTGAATGTACAATTTGAGAATTTGTTACCTATGATGCACGGTGTTGACGCACTGGCAATGCGGGGCTAGATAGCGATTGCTGAATGCCAAATAGAATATATACCGAACTAACGGAATCTATAAGGTTACGAACTGATTCGAAAGGGACTTTAACCCGATCTCACTAGAATTGACACGACGTGACTGCACGAGTACTGAACCGCGTCTGAATCTTGACTGAACCGCTTCTCAACTGAACCAAAGAGGATGAAAACGAATGGGTTTATATACCTTGAAAATAAAAGGGGTACTCTGTTTAAGATTTGATGTCGCGTAGGGTCACAGTCACATTTTTTGTCACTTCTAATGAAAAGCAGGCCTCAGTTAGATTTTCGTTGAAAGGGGTTAATGAAGGTTATCCGGGCTATTTCCTATCAGAATATTGATTAACGGATGCCAGAAGGGAGTGTCTAGAGATTTTGATATAAAGAAGGCATACAGTATCTTTTGTTAATAAAAGGGGCCTGTTGGGACGCTTTTCGTTCTCAGAAAAGAGATTAGAAATTCTAATCGAAATATACGTGGAGAACGTCTCCATACGTAACAATACGAATGAGTTGTAGAGCTTATCTCGATCAAAAATATGTCGGTTACATACACATATACCGCACGTATCGATCGGCGATACGGACCCCACCACCGTACCATACTACGTTGTTCGCGAGTCCGGAGACAGTGAGGGATCGCGAGATATCGCGATCCTTGTCGAGCTGCGCACGCATCGATCCCCACTCGATAACGATCGAAGGAGGTCGATGCGACCCAGCGATCCAGCACTCTACGTCTGGAAGCGGTCCGGGAAACACGCGTTTAAGAATTGTGTCTGTTCGACGAAACACGGTACCCGTTAGAGGAGTCAAACCGACTCGGCGGAGCAAGGCAAACCGTCCTTCCTGCTCTCAACGCGTACGCGCCTCAAACCGAGGAGTCACGAGCGCAAACCGCGCCGTGGCACTGTCGCAACGTTTTATATCAAGCTCCGTGACTCTCGGACGTGACCGCGTAGTAGTCAACGAAATTATATAATTTTCACCCGCTTAAAGATTGATCGGGAAATGTTTAATTATCAATTCCGAAGTGAAGCGTTACTATTGTCAGTGTAGGTCACTTGCAGCGAGCAAGTCGCGAGTACTATTTAGGAGCGAAGGCGAATGGAAAGCGCCGTGTGTCGGCAAGACACAAATTTATAAAATTTAGAGAACTGCGTCGAACAGAGATAGAAACGCGTCGCGAAGCGTGCGATAATCGCGTCGAACAGACACAGTAGATTCGCTTCGTCCTTCAAATATAAATATTATTATAGGGTACCTATAAGTATCGTTTCAAAGATACGGTACGTACTATACGGGTCGAAGCGAGACAGTCAATCATCGCATGATCGCGGTGGTCCTTCCGAAACCTCAACCGAGCGTACTCTGAGGCTACGAAACGTACCAAAGGGTAAACTCCTGGGTTCCGAGGGACTACCGAGGTTTTCTGTGAGTCTCGTCTGGATCGAGACTCTTTCATTTCGCTCAATCAGGGTTCTTCTGCCGAGACCTTAATCGAGGGTACTCCGAGGCCACGCACCGTGCCAGAGGGTACTCTTCTGGGTCCCGTGGAATTACCGAGGTTTGGTGTGGGTCTCGACCAGATTCGAGGCGATTGTACTTCGTACGATCGCGGCTACTCTGTCGTGACCTTATCAGAGCTTGCTCCGAGGCCACGTATCGTGCCGAAGGGTAGACTCCTGGGTCCCGTCGAGCGACCGAGGTTTAGTGCGAGTCTCCCCCGAATCGGTACGAAAGAGCATCGCACGATCCCGAGTATTCTGTCGTGACCTTTGTCCGAGATCACTCCGAGGCCACGTATCGTGCCAAAGGGTGAACTTATAGGTCCCGTGGAATAATCGAGGTTTAGTGCACGTCTCTACTGAATCGAGACGATCGGGCCTTGCACGATCGTGGACACTCTGCCGTGACCAATATCCGAGAATACTCCGAGGCCATGTATCATGCCAAAGGGTTGACTCGTGCGTCCCGTAGAGTGACCAAGGTTTAGTGTGCGTCTCCACCCAGGCCACTTGTACGAACATCGTCCAGGTGCCCGGATGGTCTGACGGGTACGACGTCGTTCGATCGCGGATTTCGGGTCAGATAGGAGCGATCGGACTTTGCACGGTCACTGACACTCTGCCGCCGCCTCGTCCGAGATTGCTTAGAGGCCACGATTACGTGCCGAAGAGCAGAATCATTGGAAGCGTGGAGTGACGGCGATTTCGTGTTTGTCTCCATCCTGATCACTCGTACGATTATCCGGCCGAGTGTAGGGACGGTCAGACGGGTCACGAACTGCTTGTCGCGGGGCGCGATCCGTGCTGAGTGATTTTCTAAACCGATTCCGAAAACCGGACGTAGAGTCGAGCGAGCGTACCGCGAGCGTTTTTCACGCGTTCATAATACCTTGTTTATGCGTCGCGAGCCGTCGGCACGGGAGGCCGACCTATTGTTCCACACGGTACCTTGAATTAACTGTATCCAAACACACACGACGGTTCTTACGAGAATATATCATCTTTGGTTACTTTATCTGGGCTTCAAATATCTCATTTAACTCGTCCATACCTCGCCGCTTTCCAGTGCCTGGAGGCACGAATCCATTCCAGCTCGCGAACGTGCAAGCTTCGAGAAGTTAGGGTAGTAACCGGCCCTGCGAGACGGTTAGGGATAGTCTCGAGACGCGAAGTAGAGATACGGGTAACAGCGTATGCGAATAGAAAGAATAGGGAGAAAAGAACGGTTACATGATATTTACTTGTGTAATGAACAACGGAAGTTTCGGACGCAAAAAAGGACAGCATATGAAAAGGAAGAGACGCGGCGAGTCCTTCCCGTCTCAAGTTCGACAGATAGGTTTTCGCTGTTGACAATTAGCCGAATTTCGGGCAAAAGTCTAGATGTGGTTACTAATGTATATGTATTGACAATTACTCACAGAAAATTAAATTTAACAATACAATTAATGATTATACATAAAGTTTATTGCTGATAAAATATAAAGAATATTAAATGTAAAGAAACAATTCTATAAGGTATAAAAAATAGCAAACAATACAATTATAATTAAAACTTAAAATGACTTGGACACTTTTCAAAACTTTTATCTCTACCTCTATGTTAGTGATACACAAACTGAAAATTTCATCGAAATCTGTTGACGGAGAAAAAAACAACGTGCATTGCAAGATATAAGAATCTGTGTATCTGTGTGTTTGTACAAATAGCAATAATACTGCCACCAAATAGCTTTAAATGGATAAGAGCCGTCGAAAGTTAGTTTCATTACATAACACTTTTATTTCGTTACTACCTTTACTTGAATAATTGCAGTCCAGCATTAGAAGTGGTATTATCGGTTAAATAAGAAAAAAAATTTATTTTCTGTTTTTTACTACGGATCACAATAAGAACGATTGAATTTTGTCATTACTTGAATATTGTATTTATTCTTTTTTTTATTCTATAACTATTACATAATATATTTTGTTGAATAATCATTATTTTATAATTATCGCAAGAAGTTCCAAATTAATTAATTACACCTATAAACTATCGATTATAAAATAATGATTACAATGGTGAATAATATGGAAAATAAGAATGCAATAACAGTGTAATGAAATTGTACAATAAAAAATAATTATTTTCATTCTACGCATTATACGTTTATTTATTGCCTATGTCACTGACGTTTCTTCCGTAATTCACGAGCAAATGTTCTATTTAGGTAGCGAGCGCGGCATATTTAGCGATGTTGGTATTTGAGATCAGTGATAGTTCCACGTTCTTAGTTCCACAACCGACGAGAGTATCTCGACATTGGGGCACCGACGAGATATATATAAAGACAGAGAGGATAGGAGAGTGCTCACGCCCGGGGTTTCGGCGTTCCCACTTTCGTGACATCGCCGCTTTAGCATGGCACAGAACTGTGTCGTCTTTCCTGGAACAGAACCGTGTCGTCTTTTAGCATGACACAGAACCGTGTCGCACATTATTTTTTTAACCAGGATTAGAACGTACAGCTTAATTGTTGTATATGAAATATATAACTAACATGTAAATCTTGGGTACAAAATCTCTAATTAATATAAATTAAGAATAATATTAATTGTAATGATACGTATTTTATTTCTTTCCAATTTTGTAGTTGCAAACTCTAGTTGTAAAAAATGGAAAACCCGGAAAAATTCGAACAAATACAGATCTCATATCGAAGTTTAAAAGCGACCAACCTGAACATTAATCTAATAATGAGCTATTGTCATCAACACTATCTTAAATTTTTTCATATATTTAGCTACTGTTATTATTAATTGAAAAAAATTTTCTTTCATGAATAAATATTTTTTCCACCTCAGCACCATAAGATTTTTACTAGATGACTTTAAAAACATATTAGAACTATTTTTAAATAATTATAGTCGAAAACATTCTAGTTTACTCTTTATTTCACCGTTCTACTAATTTTTTATGGGCTGCATTGCAGCTCTGTTTAACACTCATTTACAACTCGATACCATAGTACCATCCATATTCAAGGAAGAACAATTTTTTGCGACGATCATTGAAAAAACAAAATAGTTTCCACAATGCAGTACTTTAGTGCGTTTGTGACTTAGCGCCCAGAACACCTACCTGTGTTCTGTGTCCCATCTGGAGTTTTATGGTACGCTAACAATCGCTATTGAGTCGCAAGCCAGACCGTACAAGCGAATGCATCCACAACTTCCAGAGACCTGCCTCCAAACCTAATTAAAGGAAGGCTAAACATGCAGTGTGCACGAAACTCCTCAAAAGAGGTGGATTCCAGTCGCTCGTGTCATAAACCGCATTCGATACTTCATCGACAGGGTGATCTTACATATTGCCGTAACAGTTCCTGAACACATTATCATTCATCTGAAACTGCTTTGTACGGTATTACACACGCCACATAATTTTTATTTTCTAATTTTGTCAAAGTAGTATATATAACAGAATCATACAAGTGTCTACAATTACTTGAATTCCAAAATACAGAGCGTTTCTTCCTCTGCGACTGTAAAAAAGGGCTTTAAAAGAATGTTTAGATAACAGGTGGGCTGTCCTTCCAAAAGGCACCTGTGGCCGATCGAGATGAAACTTGGTGAGTATGTAAAACTCAACATTCTGAATAACTTTTTCCTACACACGTAACCGCGGCTCAGCCATAGGTCGCGGCCGAAACGGATCGCGAATTAACGAACAAACTGGAAACAGAAAGCGACATTGTTAGCGAGGACATGAGCGATAAAAAACCAGAAAGTCCTGTCGAATCGAACGAACGATCCAACGAAAGTATAGACACGGACGCGAAAAACGAGTCTGCCTGTGATAACGTGTCCATATCTGTAATAGAAACAAGCTCTAGTGAGAAGATCGGTATCGAAGAAAAATATACGATTTACGAGCTCGAGATATTAGCGATAATAAGAGCGCTTAGAAAATTTAGGGTTTATTTATTAGGTATACCTCTTAAGATAATTACGGATTGTCAGGCATTTTCCCTAACAATGAAGAAGCGTGATTTGTGCGTGCGAGTAGCTAGATGGGCTCTACTTTTAGAAGAGTTCAATTATATCGTAGAACACCGGCCGGATAAAAATATGTGCCACGTAGATGCGTTAAGTCGTTATCCCACGTCAATAATGTACATCGGAGGACTGGAAAACAGCGTTGTGTGTAGTATTAAGAGAGCGCAAAGTGAAGACAGTGAGCTAAGAGAGATAATAAGTGCCGTAAATCAGCATAAGGTTGACGGGTTTGTGTCGAAAAACGGCATATTGTATAAGTGCGCGCAAAATAATGCGTTTATAGTAGTGTCTAAAAGTGTGCAGGCGCAGGTAGTGAGGCAAACGCACGAGCGCGGACACTTTGGGGTCGTTACGACAGAATCTATTGTGAAAAGGGACTATTGGTTTGCGGGCATGCGGTCGAAAATTGAGAGGGTCATTCGGAATGGTGTACAATGTACTTTGGCCGAAAGAAAAGCAGGAAAGCAGGAAGGATTTTTACATTGCATCGAAAAGGGAACTTTATGGCTTTATGCTACGCGCTCCACGGACACTGCAAAAGTCTTGGACAAACTAAGAAAGCAGGCGGTAATATTCCGTAATCCAAGACGAATTATTACAGACAGTGGAACTGCGTTCACCTCGAACAATTTTAAAAGAAGAAGACGAAGAAGATGCAATATCGCTAAAGGACAACATCTGAGGGCAGATGTTATTGTAGGATGGCCGATTGTGGTGTCGGATGTCGGGCATGGGAACCGTCGAGACGAAAACGACACCCTGTCGAGTGATTTGGGCGCCGTCGAGGACCGATACTCTTCGACTGTTTAGATTAAGATACAGCATTGGACTGTTTAGGTTAAGATACAGCATTGGACTGTTTAGGTTAAGATAGAGCATTAGACTGTTTAACTTTAAGGAACTGTATGTGTGTGTTTGTGTGTATGTGCGTGTGTGCGTAGAGTGCGAGCTTGACGCGTTTTCTTTTAACGAAGACGACGCAGTCGAGAGAAAAGCGCACGTGAGAGAGCTTCGGCCTGCGAGTTGCGGTCGGAGTTGAGAGAACAAAGTATTGCGTTGAGTTTTGACCTGCGAGGTGCGGTCAATCGCGTCGTGTATAATTGTTTTGTCTTTTTTTTTATTCCAAATATATATATACTGTTTTATTCATTTTCCCGCACGTAGTCAGTCATATTTTATCCCACACATGTATAGGAAAAAGTTGTTCAGAATGTTGAGTTTTACATACCCACCAAGTTTCATCTCGATCGGCCATCGGTGCCTTTCGGAATAATATCCAAAAATTGTTTAATACAAAGCGGGATATAATCCGGTGTAAGTTAAGAAGTAATATCATTGATCTTCTAATAATAAGTAATATCACTGAATAAGTTAAGAAATAATATCATTGATGGAAAAGCAAAAAATCATTTATTACATAGGAATGCAGATATCGATAGAAATACAGATATAGTAAATATGTTCCAGTGTTCAAATCCTGACGACTAACGCATTTAAAAAAAATTTTATTATGTTTTATCATTAAATTTCAATATAATGATAAGTACCGATTTCATTTTGATAAAACATAGCAGGCCGCCGAAAATTATCGGAAAGTAGTAAAATATATCACCTAGCAATTCCATTTAAATTATATAATCAACATGGATCAGACAGGACGTCAGTATCAATCAACGTTCGAAATTACGATAACATAAAAGGGAGAAAAGACCGCACTGGTTCAAGTAAAGGTAGATGAACTTATGTCACATCACACAAACGTAACAGTAACTTGTTCTGAAACCGGAAAATGAACACAGGATATTTATAATAACTTCTTAAAATTTAATATATATATTTGATATATAAATAATAATATATAATAATAGTAAATAATTCTGTTGTTAGTAAATAAATACATGTTATTTATAATTCAAAATGCAATTTTATGCGTGAAATTTAATCGATTGAAATTAATAATATAAATAGACAATGATAAAACATAATTAAAAAAAAATGCATTAGTCGGCAAGATTTGAACCCTGGTCGTTCGGCTGAAAACTTGGTACGCTACCGTCGTGCCACACCGATTCTTGTAATCTAGGAAAAATACGGCATTACATAGGAAATAATGAAAGTTTAATCGTCAATATCTCGAAAACTATTGGGTATCTGCCCCTATAATGGTATATATTCGTGAACAGGAGAACGAGATCTACAAGTGTGCAAAATTTCAACAGAATCGGTGACCCGAAGGTCGTGGCCTCTCCTTTTAGCCTTGGAATCAGGCCTCTGGAAGTTGCGAATGCGTTTGCTTGTACGGTCTGATTTGCAACTCAATGTCGATTGTTAGCATGCCATAAAACTCCAGATGTGACACAGTAGGGATGTGCGGGCTGGCTCGTGAATCGGGCACTCGAATCGGGACACGTCGAGCGGTCCGAGCCTTTCGGACGGCCCATGACCCGACTTCATCGAGCGCGTTCGAAAAGAATCGGGCAAGTTCGGGCGAGCGAGTTATCGCAATACCCAAGATTCAACTCTGCGTTCTTTTTGAAATAGATAATGGTAATAATAGTATTTCATTTGTAACTTATAACGTGATTTTTAATATATTTGATTTTTTTAATAACTACATTAGGTATATTCGGCAAGTATGTGCGTAACCTTTATTTGTATTAATATTTGAAATAATGCACGTTTCACGTAAAAAACTTAAAAGACAATATTTCCGGCATTTTGACGAATTTGTTTCGAATGAACTTACATATAAATCGATAATATCATTAACTCCTTACGGAGTTACATACACATAGTAGGTATATAAACATGGTAAATTATAATAATTTTTTGGAGAGTGGTGTTATTGTTATCTTCTATATGGCTTGCTTAATATCGTGTTATTTAACTTACTGAACTATCATTAACCTTACGTAAATTGTGCAACGCCTACTGACTCCGTGATTCATTTTCTCACGTAAGCCCCGCAGGATACTGCACAAAGATCCCTTGTTCAAGGATCTTTCCCCGAAACTTGCATCGCCTTTCTCCTGAGTATCTGCCTGCAATGTGTGAATTATCATTGAGTGGAGTACGGCTGGTCTGTCTTCCCGCTTCTAGACCCGTACCCAAGCCCGTAACGAATTCTTAGGGCCAAGCATGCCAATAAATAACTAAAAAATGACAGTGTCTCACTCGATCGTAAAACAGATCCAGGCATGATGTCTGAGCATGGGCAATCATGATGTCTAGACAATTCTAGAAAAATATAATATTAAATTCCCTACATTTCAATTTAAATAAGATAAGCTAATTTTTAAAGTAAGTGAAATTACAATCAAAGTAAATACTTTTGTCTACACGTATAACTCCACACAATCAAATTGTACAAAAATTTTAACAGCTTATAGCTGACAAAGATTATTCGAAGAAAATTATTCGAAGCGTTTGAATAGCAATACAGATCAAATTATATCGTGTTTAGTGTCATTTTAATCAGAAAAACTCCACAAATAGGTTGATGGAAGTGCTATAAAAAAATAATGAAAAATAAAGAAGTTTTGTAATTTGATTAGTAGTAGTTTCACACCGATATACCTGCTCTCGCCTCGGATCGCGCGGCTGCCGTTTATTGCACCGCTGGGCGACCGAGGTGGCACGAGCTTCTGGGCCTGGGCCGACGGGGCTCGAAGCCGCTTATTCAAGCTGACGAAAATTATTCGAAATTCGGAAGAATTAGTCGTAGCCTCCGAATAACAGTACAGATAAAAAATGAAAATTTAATTTGAAGCTTCGAATATAAAAAAGTATTTTTATTCGTCGGATAAATTCTCATCTAATAAAATTATTTATTCGACACTCGTCCAATAAAGATGCTTTCTTTTATTCAAACCTTCAAATAACAAATAAAGATAAAGTATCTTTTATTCGAATTTTTATTTAAATAATTTTTTATCCCAAATAATGCCCATCTCTGCGAGGGTCATTAATTACAAAGAGTGTATCATGAACAAAGTGAATGCACTTGGAACTGTTACAGAAATATGTAAGATCACCCTTTCGATGAAGTATCGAATGAGGTTTATAACACGAGCGACTGGAATCCGCCTCTTTTGAGGAGTTTAGTACACACTGCATGTCTAGCCTTCCTTTAATTAGTTTTGGAGGCAGGTCTCTGGAAGTTGTGGATGCATTCGCTTGTATGGTCTGGCTTGCGAGTTAGCGTACCATAAAACTCCAGATGTGACACAGAACACAAGTAGGTGTGCTGGGCGCTACGTCACCAACGCATTAAGGGGGCCGGCAGGCATTTGGCCTTGACTGTCACGATATGTTACGCTATGCCTTTTTTTCTAGACATTTTACGTCTTAAATAAGTAAGTAATCAATTAAAAATGCATACCACCGTGTTTGTACATGTCTTTGCTGTGTCTGTATAGAGCCCTTTTTTCGATACGAACACTAAATCTCGCGAAATTAAGAGAATCTCTCAGCGGCAGCCATCTTGTGACGTCACACTTGCTTCAGAATTCGAATTTTCTGCCGAATATTACAAATTACTCCACGATGAGGTAGAAATTCGCAATTTGGGCTCTATACAGACATAGATTGGACTTTTAGGAAACACAATTGACCACTTCTAAACTGCTCATTGCAATATTGAAGCGATAGTTTGAAAAGGTTTTGACCCATGCATACGTATATGGATTTCAAACCCTGCCGGCCCCCTTAAAGGACTGAAATGAAGGAAACACTTTTGTTTTTTCAGTGATCATCGCAAAAAATTGTTCTTCCTTAAATATGGATGGTACCATGGTATTGAGTTGTAAAAGAGTGTTAAACAGAGCTGCAATGCAGCCCATAAAAAATTAGTAGAGCGGTGAAATAAAGAGTAAACTAGAATGTTTTCGAGTAAAATTATTTAAAAATAGTTCTAATGTGTTTTTAAAGTCATCTAGTAAAAATCTTATGGTGCTGAGGTGGAAAAAATATTTATTCATGAAAGAAAATTTTTTTTAATTAATAATAACAGTAGCTAAATATATGAACAAATTTAAGATAGTGTTGATGACAATAGCTCATTATTAGATTAATGTTCAGGTTGGTCGCTTTTAAACTTCGATATGAGATCTGTATTTGTTCGAATTTTTCCGGGTTTTCCATTTTTTACAACTAGAGTTTGCAACTACAAAATTGGAAAGAAATAAAATACGTATCATTACAATTAATATTATTCTTAATTTATATTAATTAGAGATTTTGTACACAAGATTTACATGTTAGTTAGATATTTCATATAAAACAATTAAGCTGTACGTTCTAATCCTGGTTAAAAAAATAATGTGCGTTCGGTTTTATGCTAAAAGACGACACGATTCTCTTCCAGGAAAGACGACACGGTTCTGTTCCAGGAAAGACGACACGGTTCTGTGTCATGCTAAAAGACGACACGGTCACCGACGACACGGTTCTGTGTCATGCTAAAAGACGACACGGTTCTGTTCTAGGAAAGACGACACGGTTCTGTGCCATGCTAAGGCTGAGCAGATGTCAGCACTATATCGGGAACGCCGAAAACCCGGGCGTGAGCACTCTCCTATCGTCTCTGGTTCCGTGATGATTCACCTTCTCACCGACGAGAATTTCCTTCGTGGGCTTCTGCACCGACGAGATACCGTCGTTGGCCTTCTGTTTCTTACTCCAGGCAAAATCTATCCTAGAGGGCGGTAGACAACACCGTATTTTTCGAGCGACACATTCTCCCGTAAGGCTGGCAGTCTTTATATATATATCTCGTCGGTGGTTTCATTCATCATGTAGGCCTAGCATCCGCGCGGTGTCTGAACTAGAATCCTCGACATGAGATTTAAAATTCTATCAGCAACAGCGCCATTGTAAAATATTGGTTCCACAATATTAGTTCTGGATGATACGGTAGGATGTGACACGGAATGTTACGGGGGCTCTAGAGCCCCCGAGCGTGAGACAGAAAAATACATTGGGTGATTGGTCTACTCCTATACCTCGTCTGTGGTTCCAGGAAAGACGACACGGTTCTGTGCCATGCTAAGGCTGAGCAGATGTCAGCACTATATCGGGAACGCCGAAAACCCAGGCGTGAGCACTCTCCTATCCTCTCTGCTCTCACATCCTCTCTGCTACTGATTTTGTCTACAGTCATACATTACAAATATATAGATAGTAGTACTTCAGTGTCAATTCTGTTTCCTGCACATGAAAAGGATAAAGACTTAGAATTGTTGAAGAAATAGATATAAATAGATTCTAAGATAAGAACAGTGTTTTTCATTTTTTGCAACGATAGCACAATTGTAGGAAATTAATTGGCATACACATAAATGATAAAATTCAACCATAAAGTAAAACAAGCTTGCATAGTAATATCAGAGAGGAAATCTCTGATAATATCATAATAATATATTTTAACACAATAGTTTAAATATTTTATAATCTTACAAATTTTAAAATTATTTTTCATGAATACTAATTAAAAATAATGTATGAGCATTACGAACAACTGATTGCATATTCCGTAAAGTATACGCATGATTTAATTACCACTTACGCTATATAACAATTCGTGTATGCGGGGTGCTGTAGAAGTTACAGTGTTCGAACCACAAGTGAATTAGATTCTAGCGTATTTTAAACGCCATTCTGATTGAGTACTAGTATTACAATTTTCTACACATTTTTTAATCGGGAATACTGAATTTTAAGGATCTTCGGTGATTTTATTCTACAATAATGGCACACAATGGTAAAGTAACTACAACCCTGTGTGTAAGAATCGACAAAAACAATCAAGTATACTATTACACTTGAAAGTATGTTTGTTTTAGAAAATAATAGAAACGAAGGATCAGCAGAAATTGAAGGGGGAAATGGAAATGATGGAAACGAAGAATCAGAAATGATTCTTATAATAGATCCAAATAGTGAAGTTTGTCTCCATTGCAAATTTTTTTGATATTTATTTTCCTTATCTGTTAATAAATTTATCATGTAGATAATCACTTTTATTCTTATTTTAGGAATTAGATTTCAATCATTCAAGATTAACAAGACTAGAAAATTTGGAACCATTATCAAAAATACGCAAATTGTGTTTTACATGGAATTTAATAAAAAAGATTGAAAATCTTGATACCCTTACAACATTGGTTGAACTAGAATTGAGGGATAATCAGATTGTTGCAATAGAAAATTTAAGTGCTCTTGCAAATTTAGAGTATGTAGTTTGTAGAAAATAATACATTACTCAAAACAATTAAGGAATATTATGTAAAAATTATGATAAATTATGAATGCAATGTAATGTAAGCATTTAAAGTTTATATAAATGCTCCGCACTAGGATTTGTGTAAAGGTGCTGCAAAGAACTTTGAAGTCCAAGTAATGACAAGAACTTGCTTGTCATTACACTCATGAAACTAAATTATCCTCTAATTGTTTTAAGTAACATAGATTTGTCTTGCAAAAGATTAGAATAACAAGAAAATAGTTAACGGATTTTATAACATTTTGACATTTTCAGGCTTTTAGATCTATCTTTCAATCGTATTAAAAAAATTGAAGGATTGGAGAATTTATTGAATTTACAAAAGTTATTCTTATCATCCAATAAAATTCAATGTATTGAAAATTTATCGCATCTAAAAAATTTAACCACTCTCGAATTAGGTGATAACAAAATACGTGAAATCTGTAATTTTGAAGGTCTTGAAAGTTTAACAAGTTTATTTCTTGGTAAAAATAAAATTACAAAAATTGAGAACCTAGAAAATTTAATAAATCTTCAGTTACTAAGTTTACAAAGTAATCGCATTATACAGATAGAGAATATAGAAGAACTAACAAAACTAGATCAACTATATTTATCTGAGAATAATATAACAGTCATAGAAGGATTAACAAATTGTCAAAAGCTAACTACATTAGACTTAGCGAATAATAAAATAACAAAGATTCAAAACATCGATCATTTAGTAAACTTGGAGGAGCTTTGGGTAAGAACAGAGTTATTTTCCTTAAGAACTTACTGTATTTAATTTTAAATATTTGCTAATCCTTAATATATTTTACAGATAAATAATAATGAAATTGATGATTGGGCAACCATAAAAAACTTAACAGCTAATAAAAAGTTACAGACTGTTTATTTAGAACATAATCCTATAGCTGCAGATCTAAACTACAGAACAAAAATAAAATTGTTGCTATCATGGCTCATCCAACTAGATGCAACACTTTGTAGATGAATATTGAAATGCTACTAAGTGGATCAGTATAATAATACCAATAATGTACGTTTATTAACTTTTTTATTTATTTTAATCTTTTCGTACTAATTCCAAAGATTTTTTTAGCACACAGAAAACATTAGAAACATGTTGTCGACATTATTAATGGAAGATGTGATACAATTAATGTTTCTTCAATGAGGAACACATTCCTCTTTTTACATTTAATATTGTATTAATAACCTTGTTGAAATTATTTAATAATAAAGATTATTTATTATTTCTAGTAATTAAAATACAGAATATTAATGAAATTACATCCATCTGTAGGATGTGCTTTACTTGTTTAAAATACTCAATGTGATTGTCTTCAGTTTTATTGTCACAGTAATTCTTGCAGGGGCTACTGTATGTATAAATTACTAACATGTTGATTAAAAATGACTAAACATATAAAAATCTGGAATGTAACTTTATGTTTATTGATGTACACTAAAGAAATATTGAGATTCTATATATATATATATATATGTATTTGTTAAGTGCCTTATAGTCATTAAACGTATTATTCAATTATTATGAAATCAAATTTCTAATGTAAATCATATCCGCTAGTAAAAATAATTAAACTTCAAATTAACATTTAATACCATTTCCTAGAATAATTTGCAAAATCTTAAACATTTTGTGTATTAAATTTAAAAAATGGAATTCTACAGTTATGTATATATGGATTGGGTGAAACCATTTTATGAATGAAATTTAATAAAGAAAATTTGGAAATATGGTAAAGTATATGTTATTAATTATATAATATAAATATTTTGGTTCGTCGAAAAACGTTGATTATCTTTTAATAGATCAAATTAGTTTCCAACGTTTATGTACGAGTCTGGACAGTTAATGTTTGAAATTTAACATATGCATAATCTGACACACTTTGATCTATGTATCAATTTCAAAATTACCACGCATTTCATATTCAACCATTTTCGTTATTTTTATAGAATTTTATCTGATATTTATACGTCATAGCGAAAGTCTGATGTTTCTAAGAGAAACGTAATCATCGTCATTAAAATGATGCAGTCATAGTCACACAGTATACAATAGTTCAACGCACGCGACAAGAGTAAAGTCGACGTATGATTGGATAAGTTAAGATCAACGCGAACGGTGATTGGTCGACATAGTAATCCAGGTATAGTTAGCGAAGCACGCATGAATTGAGTATGACGTCATCGTCAGTACTCGCGATCGGCCATTTTGTGAGTGTGTGCTTCATCAGGACATTTGTGTTAAGAAGCTTTTCCAGTAAAACCGAATGATTTAGTTTACAATACGGATTTGCTTTACTTTTATTACACGTGCTAAAGGCGCGGAGAATCCGTAAACTTTACGTAGATTCGTACAATGGAGGAAAAAGCGTCGTTGAAAGAGCTCGACCAGTGGATAGAACAATTAAATGACTGCCAACAACTAACAGAAAGCCAAGTGAAAACTCTATGCGAGAAGGTACGCGATGCATCTTGAATTATCTGTTTGTCGATTCGACTGTGCTTATTTAACTGCGAGATCTTTCGTGCCTTCCGAAACCAATTTTGGTTTGCTGTTTCATCTTCGTTTATTGGTACTTTACGATGCCGCTAAGCATGGCTTGACATGTCATTGCGAATCTCATTGCGATACGTTTGAATATCTTACAAGTGCAGAAAAAAACTACCAACATTATACGGTTTTATATTCTTGGCAAACTTCGGCTTTCGGTAAAAATTTTTATTTTGAACGCGGTATAAAGTCCAAACATCGCGTTCACTGCTATTAAGGCCTCTATTGCAACTTGTTCGTGCCTATTATACTGTCTAGTTCGTTAAATCAACCGTCGATTCTATTTTTGCAACTTTTCGATTAAGATTTCTTACAGTACATAAAATGCATACTATTTTTGCGGTTCGATCTTTTCTTGCATGCACTCGTAATGTTATGTTAAAATTATTGCAATTGCTCTCTTAATTTAACAACGCGACCGCGCGTGCGTGTGTGTGCCTATGCATACATATGTGTATATATAATTATATATAATAATATTCATAATATATAATATAATGCAATACAGTATATAGATAATGTGTAATAACACTCGCACACATGCATGCACGCTCTCTCTCTCTCTCTCTCTCTCTCTCTCTCTCTCTCTCTCTCTCTCTCTCTCTCTCTCTCTCTCTCTCTCTCTCTCTCTCTCTCTCTCTCTCTCTCTTATTGTATTACTCGTTACTATCGAGTACAAATAAATTAATACAGTAATGAATGCAGTGTCCAATAATCAAGATTTGTTGCGGACAAGAATTTATTTATTATAACGCAGAGAGTGTATTATGTTCAGTACCTATACAAATAGTAATATTTAAAAATACATTCTGTATTCAAGAAATATTTGTTGAACTTGGTGTTGTATCTAAAATCCAAATATGAAAGTACATAACGTTGACACTTATAAATTTTATTCATGCAGTCAATGTTTATTAAATGTCTAGTTTATTATCAAATTTTATGATCACTATTTCAACTATTCGCGTATTATATCTAATATTCATATCATTGACACATAGAGATCATAGTTACTACTATATTAAGAACTAGTTTCTTATCAGTTGCTAAAACATCTATTATGTATACATTATTAAGGTATGTGATTATTTGTATTAAGACTAATATTTATGTGTACATATTTACACAATCATCAATAATTATTTGGACACTTGTATTTTCAAAATATATGACTCGCTAATTAATAAATTTTGCTAATAAATATGCTATTCAGTGTTGAATTATGTATATAAATAAAAACACAGTAATTAAAGACAAATGAGAATTTTCTTTTATTTTTATTTTTTAAAAGTTTTTCTTTAATAATATCTATTTTGTATTTTATTTTCATATTAAAAAATGATAAAAGTGAAGATAATATCTAATGAACTACAATGTAAAATATTTGAAATATTATTTTGAAATAGATTTGTATTATACTTATACTAAGATGCTATTAATTGAATATTAGCAAATGTCCAAATTTGTAGAGACTGTAGTATATGTATTATAAGAATAAGAATAAAGAACATTAACTCAAGCAAATACTCCATTTATGACTACAAGTGATAATACGATTTTTATGTTTTTTAGGCAAAGGAAATTTTATCTAAAGAATCTAATGTTCAAGAAGTAAAATGTCCTGTGACAGTATGTGGAGATGTACATGGGCAGTTTCATGATTTAATGGAATTGTTCAGAATAGGAGGCAAATCCCCAGATACAAATTACCTCTTTATGGGTGACTATGTAGATCGTGGTTATTATTCTGTTGAAACTGTTACCTTGTTAGTTGCGCTCAAGGTAGGATTATTATTAATAATTAATGGATATATTTACTAAAAAAATAATATAAATACCTTAGAGTAGGTCGAATTTAATAAAACTTTTTGAACACTTTATACGTAAATATAGGTCAGATATAGAGAAAGAATAACAATTTTACGTGGTAATCATGAATCAAGACAAATCACACAAGTATATGGATTTTATGATGAATGTTTACGTAAATATGGTAATGCCAATGTGTGGAAGTTCTTTACAGACCTGTTTGACTATTTGCCATTAACTGCACTGGTAGATGGTCAAATCTTTTGTTTGCATGGTGGTTTATCACCATCGATTGATACATTAGATCATATACGAGCCCTAGATCGCATACAAGAAGTTCCACACGAGGTATGTATTCTTTATTTTTAGAACTAAAATAAAAATAAAGTAGAGTATCTAATACTTGTCCGTATTTTATACAGGGTCCTATGTGTGATCTTTTGTGGTCAGACCCAGATGATAGAGGAGGGTGGGGTATTTCTCCCCGTGGGGCAGGATATACTTTTGGACAAGATATTTCAGAAACTTTTAATCATTCTAATGGTCTGACATTGGTATCGCGAGCGCATCAATTAGTTATGGAAGGCTACAACTGGTACATTTTTTAAAATTGCTCATTAATCGTTTTATTCTGCATATGTATATAACGCTATGTTTATTCGGTACAAAAAGAAGTAGGCAAAAAGAGGCGATAAATTGCCTCAGTGTGGACATAGCTCAAGGTGTTTGATTATATGTGTCAAATATTTTAAATAGTGATTCTTTAATCACAAGCCAATTTAAGACTAAAGTCAAGAATAACAGTTTTGATATAACACCTTTGTTTTTAAGTTATTAACGATTAAATTCGTCCAATATGGTACATAAGCTACCTTTCTGTCTCCGTCTTTAGCACGGTACGCTATTGTCTGCGCCCTTCTTTAGGTACATCACTATTGGCGAATCAAAGAGATTTTTAATCTTTAATGACTTGCAAACATACAGCTAAATCACCATTCTTTTCTTTCGTCTTACATTTTGTTTTATAGATTTATCCTGTAGAATATTTAATTTATGATATCTATAGTATACATATCATAGTTTGTATTTATTTCTACAGGTGTCACGATCGTAATGTGGTGACTATATTCTCAGCGCCTAATTATTGTTATCGCTGTGGAAATCAAGCTGCAATCATGGAATTAGATGATGCTTTAAAATATTCATTGTAAGTTTAACCAAACAATTTGTTTAGAACTGAATAAGATACCTAACATTCAAAACAACTGATTTTTCAGCCTTCAATTTGATCCAGCTCCAAGACGCGGAGAACCACATGTTACTAGGAGGACACCAGACTATTTCTTGTAAAGAATCATACTCCAAAATTAAATATTAAGATAGGGGTATGGAAATGATTCAGGCTTTATAGCAATGCCACTGAAAATAATTTATGGATAGAACATCATAAGAGTGTAAGGTTTCAGCTATCCTTACGCATCATATTATAGTCTCAAGTATTATATCATGACTCACTTCGAGGTGTCTCATTCAGAGACAAAACACACATCTGCGTATTTTACATGTGTCCAACACCATACATCTAGACACAACATTAATTGTATACATGAAAAGGAAAAACAAACAATAATGTACACACGTACCAATTTAAAATTCACGTATTGCATTGAGTTCTATAACTTTCATTATACTGCTTGTATTTTTATTATCGAAGAGAAAAATATGAACGTAATACATGGATTGAACGTAATAAGTAGTGCGAACGAAAATATGTACATGGTACTGTTTTGAAACCTTAAATTAATATTAATTTATTGAAAATTGTTTGTACGGGCAAAATTATTTGTTATATGTACTAAATAAAAATAATGTTGTTTAAGGTTTCAAGAATTGTACTACAATGATCATACTTTATATTTACGAGAGTGTCACATATATAATTAAAATGAATGGGGCATGAAATGTTCCACTTCAGGGGAATATAAAAAGGGTTGATGCAACAGTAAATTTGGCATACACGAATTGTGCCATATAAACAGTTTAATAAATTCTTTAGTGGATTTCTTTATTGATCTAATGTAGCATTACACATTACAGTTCATCAGAATCATAATAACAATTCCAACAATCTCGCTATTATTACTAAAGTTGTTTTATTAAACGGATCGTAATGTAATGTGATTTTCACAAACACATTTTTATAAATATATTGTAATGATAATTAGTAATATTAGCTAGCCGATTTGTCTGTGCTTTAGTAGTTTTTTTATTCCAATTATATTAGTCAATCTTTTTTATTTTCTAAACTTACATGTTCAGATGCAGTTTTCAATTTTTTATACAAATTTAAATGTACGACCATCTTATTTTCTTTTCCTTCTTTTTCTTTTTTTTTTAATAATTTAAGGAAGTCGCAACACTTTTGCATCAATCCTGTTAAAACTTTCTAAGTGAAATATACCTTATACTGAATGAATTCATGCATTCACGATCATTAAATTGAAAGTTAACTGCTTATGAACCTACCGTCAACCTTTTTACTAATTCATAGGTATAAAATGATGCTTCTGGTAAATAAACATGTGTAATGCAATTGAAACAAATTTAATGTGTTTTGTCAAATCATTCATATTCGTCAGTACGCAGTACGAGTACGCAGACATTGTATACATGAGCATCAGATAAATTGCAGAATACATATATTCATAGAAGTAAGCATTCATAAATGTAATTTGAGAATATGCATTATAAAATAATATAGCAGAAATAATAGGAGAACAAAGTGAATATATAGTTGCACATTATAGTAATTTACTAAGACTGTAAATCTAAAAGAAAGTAGCACAGAAATAATAATATTGTGGATACAGCATCCTTTTTGCATCATGCAGGGTTGAGCATTTTTTTGTTTTATATCACATACTAAACACATTTATTGGATTAAAATAAAATTTCCTACATAGAATTAAAAATCATGGTAGCTGTTATAACAAGATCAACTGAGTTAATTAGAAGTAAGTCTTACATAAATATCAGTAATAAATTTTAGAACGTGTATAGTTAATTTTCCATTTGCTTTATTTATTCTATCTTAAAATATTTCATCAAATGAATAAATTTAACCACGAAAAAACTTATTAGCCGTTAGACTCAATATAAAATCTGTAAATTATTACTTTCGAATTATTATCAATTTTTATTTGTGACAATATGATTTTGAATCGAGCATCCTTTATTCAATTGTAAGAATTATACATTTACATTTTTCTTATTTAAATACAATTTCAGTAATGAGTGACAAATTTCCATAGGTTTGATTTAAGATTATCGACAGTAACATGCTTTTATCGGAAGCTAATAGATTGGTTACCAATGCACATGCATAAATTCAGTTAAAAACTTTAAACTTCCTAACACATTTTTATTGTGTATATAACTTTGAAACAACTCAATCAGTTTGTACCTGTATATAATTATTATGTATAAGATGCATATTACATTTTGTATATATCAATTTGGGATAACATCTTTTATGATATCTTTTGCAATATTTCAACATACAAAAAGGTAATTTGATAATTATGGATTATATGTGTGTTTGGTTTTTGACTTTCAAATGCTTTCGTTGTTTTTATACTTCAGATATCATGAAATTATAAGTTATGCATATTGAAGTTGAACATTTGAAAGATCTGTACAAGTGCAGATATTGCTGAAGTATGGGAAAAACAGTATGCTTTGAACTGATGTTATGTCGCCTCACTATAAGCAAAGCTAGAGAAATAAAGAGATGTTATTATATTTAGAAAGTCCTACATCATTTTTTTACGTTGAAATTTAATGACACAAAACTTGGGAAAAATTAATCTTAAGACTAACAAGAAATTCATTATTCACGTTTATGTTAACCATTTTTAAATAAGCTGTAAGAATAGTGAGATTTTTATAAATAAAATGGTATCTATAAATTACACAATTCTAGAATCATTGTATTAAAGATGAATACTTCAAAGTAAACGACAAAAGTAAAAAATATTAACTACAGTATATGCTAAATATGAATGACTGTCAACATGCTTAGATGTTCAGCCCCGTTAGCCAAATGCTGTTTCAAGCAAATTTTGCGCAATGTTTGTATCACACTTTGCGAGCAAATCGCTTGTCCATTTGGTGCCAAACCCTGCTTGGAGCAAAATTTGGTGTCTATTTTGTATGAATTTGGCACCAAAACTTGTCGACAAATTCCGAGCCAAATGCGGAAATAGATGGATCGGAATTTGAGTGTTAAATTTGCATTCAAAATTCCATTCCAAATTGAGGTCGAACCTTGGCTTCATTATAGATGGCAGTTCGGTCGTACAAAATCCTTGCTCTACGAGTACATATCGGACAAAATCGGAGTAAACCTTGCTGTAGGAGGAAAAATAGAATTTTATTTAAACTTCTAAGTTAAATAATTTTAAGTTTCACATATTTTCAATAATTTAATTCCGTTTTCCCTCTACAGCAAGATTTACTATTAGAACAAGGTTATGCTTTTAGTGCGACCGACTGTCCTCTATAACGAAGCCAAGGTTTGGCCTCGATTTGGTCTTGCTTTGGCATGAAGTTTAGGCTGCAAACTTTACTCTCAAATACCGAGCCTAATGCGGAAACAAATGGATCGGAATTTCTAGACAAATTTTGGTAGCAAATTCATAGCAAATAGCTTACTGGGAGTATACTCAACATCGTTTATTAACTTCTTACGATTATTTAATTAGTTTATTCGTCTTAATATTTTTCATTTAACAAAAAAAAAAGGATTAGTAAACAGTATTTTATTTACAAATCTTTTCTTTTAATGTATCGAATTTACAGGGTCTCTAACTACTATTACACATTTATCGTATTTCTATTTTCTGTATTTACACATAATAAGATTGATGTATATTTTTTATTGAAAATTATTGTATATTTATTGAAAAATATCTTCATTTGCACATTCATAAGTTATTGCCAGAGAAAAATTTTATTTAAATATCACTTTGACTGTACATACAGTTAAAATAATTACTATTAAATTACTGGAACAGAAAATGATTGGTTAATTATAACTGAAATAGTATGTTTTATTCATTTTTATTATTCACTGATGAAAAATTATAAAATAACATTAGAATGTTATTTTATTATAATATAATATTTTAAGACAGGTGTGGTACCCTATACAATATTGCTCAGATATTGATAACTACTTCAAAAAACATATTTTATTCTATTCATTGTACTTTTACTTGGAGAGTTCAGAATATTATAAATTACTACAGTTGTACAAAATAAATTATAATTTCATTCCTGCATCTAAATTGAAAAGTTGCGTCATGATTTCATACGTTGTGAAACTAACCGACATCATAGGAATAGCACGTAAATAATTGATGCTCATCCCACGATATAGACCCTTTGCAATGCCGTTTTCTTGATATATCTTTATTATGGTTTTTAACATGTTATTACTAAAAAAAAAAAAAACAACTACAAAACCATCATCTTATATAAATAATTATTTAATAAATACATTTACCTGAATTCATGTGTAGTGGCATTCATCATAGCCAATTGCATACGTCTTTTAGTTACATCTAAAGGGTAACTAACACTTTGAGCGACAGCACCTGCCATACCTCCACACAGTAATCTTGCTGGTACAGTTAAAACTAATCCACCTATTGTAAAAAAATTTAAAGGACATGCTTAAATATAAAAATCATACAGTATGGTGTTATTATTACAAAAGTGTGCATATCATACCAGTACTTTTATCACACTTTGTACAAAGATAGTCTGGTGCATGTATCATGCATAAGTACTTAAGTTTCTCAAATATATAAAATGCCAATCCTCCATATGGAATAATGGCGATCACATTCGGCCAAAATCCTCTGTACAATGCTCGAATACCACCTTCCTGAAATACTTGACAAATTCTAAAACGAGAATTCATTGTACATACAGTACATAGATTTTATTCAAAGTATGTCTTTTGACAGCAAACCATGTATATTAATGAAACTTGAAATACCTTGACCTTGTTGATACATTCTCAGCTTATCTAATATCTTCCATCTTTAACCAAATGTATTGATACATACGTGTGTTGCACTTTCTTACATATTTAATAATAATCTATTCTAAAAAATGTTCACTAGAGATAAGACTAATTGATATTACCTTCTTATAAATTATAATTCCTGCGTTGACAATTCCTGCATATACGTGTTCTCCGGCGACTTGAAAAGCAAGTCTAACTCTAATGGTATCTAACGGATATGTTAGTGTAACTGCTGTAATACCGGCGGCAGATCCAGCCAAAAATTCATGTGAAAGTGCACGCGTTTTTGGTAATTTTTTTAGCCACTAGTAAAAATCAAATACATCTTAATAACAGTTCTATCTTTTTTCAACAAAGGATATATTCTTTTATTTATTTGGTCATAGATTGTACAGTCTTGCTGTGTCCTTATGCAAGTTTTGTAATAGAATGCCAAATCACATTATTGCACTGGCAATATTAGAAATTTTGATAAAATTGAAATATAATATACTCCAATTAAAGTTTAGGCTGTTTTTTACTTGGTCTGAATTAAAATAAAAGTAAATCATGATTTTTGCTAAAACAAAGTGCACAAATCATTCATTAATGACCTTGAAATTGTTAGTCTTATGAGGTTCATTTATTTCTTATCAAGTTAAATACCCGCTGTTGCGAAATCAATGAAATGAATATTTACTGGTCTATACTTCCCATTGCAGGCTGAATAGTTATTATCTCAAGTTTGGTTGATTATTTATTAGAGTTAATCTTGAACATGATCACAAACATACATTCGCTTTTATATAGAGTGCCCCAGGGTTTTCATGATGAACTACGATAAGTAAAGTAAGAAAATATTTTACATATATCATTAAAAACATGTATACTACCGCCGTGCAAAAGTGCATTAAAATCGAAGACGACCACCTCGGATCCTTCCCTTGTAAGAATACCGTCGAAAAAATCAAAGCCATTTGGGAGTTGATTAAGCAACATTTTAAATACAAGAAAAAATTAAAAAACTACATTGACTATTCTTGAACATCTTCTTTAATGCTCTTTATCACTTTGTCATTATCATTTGTGTGGATCATTCAAACAGACACTGAGAGCAACAATAGAGTTACTATTGAGTAACAAAGAGGTAAGAGACTTATTTAATGTGTAATTGACTTTGGGACCTAGTCTTTACTTTTTATGAAACTGAAAACAAAAAATTACGTAAGTATCATAATGGTAGATTATAACGCAACATACATGGAAAAATAATTATTTGTATTTTTAGCTGTTCAGAAACAAAATTGGAGACAAAGTCTGGTTTATATATGATTGATTCTCGTAGATTTCATTCATAAAGCAGTGGTAATAATTTACATATCATATTTTATCTTACCGTGTTAATTATTTATTCAATTGACAATTTATAAACGAACTTTTATATTTTTTAAAGATAGCTATATTTCTTTTTAATGGAGTTATTTAGAATAGACGATAAATCTTCAGGTTCAAAACACTCCTTTACGTTTATAATAAGTTTATAAGAATAATTACTTTATAAGGTAATAATAAATTATTAAGTATAAAGGATTTGGACCGTATTAATTCTATTTACAAACTTCATTCAAATAATACTTTCTGTGATATTGTTGACCAATTACAACTTGTGTAGAAGTCCTAAATACTTGTACTAAGTTGCACAAAATAATTGGCGGTTGTTTATTATTAATTGTGTTGCTACTTTCAAAGGCAACTATTTTGTAAGGAACCTAAAACATCTAATTATATGTTTTTCAACTTTTTTAGTTTATTCATGGTATGTTAAAGAAAAAGTGATTTTTGGAGACCAACAAAAATTGATTTGTAAAGACCGATCATAAATAAAATAAATAAAATGAATTCCATAAGACTAGTAATTTCGAAATGCGGTGACTAGTAATTTGCAAATGCGACGAAATTCAATATTAAATATTTTCTTTAAATATTCCGCAATCTTTCATAGATTGTATTATATTTCAATGACATCATGAGAAGTGATTTTTATGATGTAAAATGACTTTTATGCATATACATATAGTGGCTCATGTAAGTATTTGAATATTTACATTTTCTACATTTAACATACGAGATATGTATATTAAACTGAAATACTCAAGACAATACTGTACCTACAGAAAATAATTTAACGAAATATACAATATTTACATTTAATAAAATATTCGAAAGTTTAGAGTTAAATGGCTGAAAGAAGTTATTGCAGCTAAAGACAATTCTACCAAATGCTAATAGAAGATACTATACAAAACTAATAAATATTAATGTAGATACATTAAAGTACGTCCATAACACAGTCGTAATACGTATTTGTATGTATTGTAAGCAATGCATATATTTTCTTGATTTACTTCTACTTTTAGTGGCATGATTTTGACATTTTCTTTTTATTACAGACCTGTTATATTGTTTAATATAACATTGTTCAATATTTGCAGATTTATATTATTTCAAATTTATGTTTACATGCTTGAATACTTTCGTGAGCGACTGTACGTATACGGACATAAAGTTAGTTAACCCTTTCGCTGTTAAGTTTGTACGTTGCGTGGGTACCTCGGAAAGTACAACAATGTGAGATGTATATCGCTCATGCGATCATTCCGAAAGTATGGACTTTTAGGATCCCAATGAACTACGGACAACAGGATCTTTTTATATATTCAAAGATTGATTTGAAAAGTGTTGTTTACGTATTCTTTATCTGTAATAGAAACATGTCCACTTTATAAACATTCTGGAGATGTAAAATTAGAAAATTCCGGAAGTTTTACACTGAAAGTTGTCTCTGTTTGACATTGATTTTGAACTTGCGTTTTGAAGTATATTGAGTATGTTTCTGTAATTTTTAGTTATAAACGTTTTCTATATTAAAAAAATTGATCACTTGTTATCTAGTAGTTATAGAGATAATAATTTAGCATGTGTGACGTGATGACAATCAGATCCATATAAAACCTCTTTTTACAAATATCATACTACTATAAACTGTTTTCAATCATAAAAAATAGACACTTTTTAAAATATTAGTGTTATTTTAATCTACAGCAAAACGGTTAAAATATGCTATTAAATTACAAGACAAATTTTATATTAACAAGCATTATGCTGCTTTACAAAACTATTTTACTAAAAAAAAATAAGTATTTGGTAGCTACCTTTTTGTATAATTTGTATGATGTAAATTGTGTTGCTGCATATGGAAAGATTCTAACCATTTGGGCAAAGTTTCCCTTATACAAAGCAGAAAATTGTTCACGATGTATAATTTCTCTCAATCCTGAGAAAACGCCTAGAATAATGAAGGAGTACATAGAGATTTATTTCGTACACTTTTCAATCTGCTTTTTTAATATTACAAGTCTTACCTAAATGTTTATAGTGCTTATTGTGAGCTTGTAATAATATTTTTATCCTATCTAATGGAGCAACAGCTGTTTTTGAGCACATCCCAGCTACACCTGTAAAAATAACTATTTTACATATAATCAATAATTGTAAAAATGCTTAAAAATGACTTCCGAGAGAAATAAGAATTTCACTTATGAAAATTAACAATAAGTAATATGTAGTCCCATGAATAAAAGAAATTTATATTTTAATACAAAAAAATATTAACTTACCGCCAGCAACTAAACTTTTTACAACAACCACCAAATTCTTCTCAGATTCAACAGGTGATGCCATTTTGAAATTGTTGTCAGACGCTGTATACGCGCAGCTCAGATAATCTTGTAACTTCTCCAGACATTACATAAAACGTCAAGGAAGGTTCCTTTAGCCGTGGTCTTTGCACCTCATGTGAATTGTTATGCGCAAGAGAGATGCGCAGTGAATCATTTGTCAATGAGCCTGCTGACCAAAACAGGTGGCGTGCATATCAAGCTATGTTAACCTGTTAGCACATGAGAACTAATAAGTATAATGTCACCTTACTTTAACATATTCCTCATTTCTAGAAAACATCATAAATTCAAATATTACATCCGTTTTATCTGGCGGTATTTAAAGAATCTTTTTTACGTGAATAATAAAAAATTCAATATTAGGCATTTCAATGATGGAAATAATCACAAGTAAATATACATAATTCAAGATTTTAAGCGTAACACACCCGTTCCTTAAAATTCATAATTCTTAGAGATAATAAATTTTATTATTACCAAGTATAATTATAAAATATAACATGCATGGGATTATACAGTTAGTTAATTATCATATGTAATATAAATATAATTTTGCATGGAACAAGATGTACATATTTAGTTATATACTTTTATGAATCTGACTTAGTGAACGTAACCTATATTGATCCATGTATATTACGACAATTATGCGATACAAAACTGAATATCATTGCAGTCATATTAAAACAGGTTAGGCGTTTCTATGTTAATATATTAGGACGCTTTATATGTTCAGAATTACATTAGCAACTTACCACAGAATAATGGTAGATGCAGAAGTTACACTCGACGCCATTCTTCGCTGTTTCCTCCCACTCAAACATAGTAAGGGAGGAACGTGTGTATTTGAAGTCCTCATACGGCAATATTTGTATCTGACAGTCTATTTATTTTTTTTTAGAAAATATATCTGATTGTTTTACTATCTCTGACTTTTAATGAAGAATTGACATGTTTACATCTTCAATGTAATTAATATAAAAAAATTAAATCTGATTTACAAATGAAAACATGAATGATTGATTTGCAATTTGATTTACAAAACGCGTGTGTTGCATTAATGAGCGAAATTTCCAGAAACCGCTCAAACCCAATTGAGCTGAAATTTTGTATTAAAAAAATGTTTGCGACAAGGATTTTTGGCGATATGGAAAAAATTCATTATCATTTTAATGTCATTTCCTACCTTGCACGGTGAGGCGTTTATAGTGAAGCGAATAGCAACGAGGAACAAACAAGCTACTTTTTCTTTAGTATGCATCGAAATGTCGTCAGGTAGACTTAGAAAGCTCGTGTTGGCCGACAATATTTTTACTAAATATTATTTATTAACTTCAAGAAGCAGAATTAGGAAGTGGTCAGTCCATCCTATTAATAAAGACAAAGAAGAACGTGGGGAATTTAACTGTCTATATTTAAAATTGAGGCAGCATCCCGTTAGACAGTATTTTAGAAGGTCTTCCAAAAATTAACGTCTAATGTATTACGTATGGAGACGTTCTCCACGTTCATTTCGATTAGAAGTTCCAATCTCTTTTCTGAGAACGAAGAGCGTCCCAACAGGCCCCTCTAGACACTCCCTTCTGGCATCCGTTAATCAATGTTCTGATAGGAAATAGCCCGGATAACCTTCATTAACCCCTTTCAACGAAAATCTAACTGGGGCCTGCTTTTCATTAGAAGTGACAAAAAATGTGACTGTGACCCTACGCGACATTAACTCTTAAACAGAGTACCCCTTTCATTTTCAAGGTATATAAACCCGTTTATTTTCATCCTCTTTGGTTCAGTTGAGAAGCAGTTCAGTCGAGATTCAGACGCGGTTCAGTAATCGTGCAGTCACGTCGCGTCAATTCTAGTGAGATCGGGTTAAAGTCCCTTTCGAATCAGTTCGTAACCTTATAGATTCCGTTAGTTCGGTATATATTCTATTTGGCATTCAGCAATCGCTATCTAGCCCCGCATTGCCAGTGCGTCAACACCGTGCATCATTAGGTAACAATTTCTCTAATTGTAATTATCTTAAATCAGAATATATTTGTCTTGTTTGCTAACTCGCGTAATCTACAACCCTTAATTATTGTCCAATATCCTAATCTAATAATTGAACGTTCCCACATGATACAATCTTACCGCTCGGATTGTATGAATTAAATTATATATAAGTTACGAGGCTTACTAATCTTAAATTCAAACCAACGAAGATTTCTCCAACCTAGTGGCTCCCCGACCCCGCATTGGGTGCGTCCACGAAAACTATACCATCCTAGCGGATCCCTGATTTCGCATTGGGTTCTTCCGTATCCTAGCAGCTCCCTGGTTTGCATCAGGTGCGTCTGTGAGTTATCCACCTTCCTTTCAAATCGGGTTCGCCGCGTGTCTCTCCTAGTGACTCCCCGATTTCGCATTGGGTACGTTCACGAAGTTTCATCCTCCTAGTAGCTCCTCGGTTTCGCATCGGATGCGTCTGCGTTTGACTCCAACCTCCCAGAGGTTCCCTGATTTCGCATCAGGTGCGTCCTCGACGTCAACTATCCTAGCGGCTCCCCGATTTCGCATTGGGTGCGTCTGCGTACCTGACTAACAAATTGAAACCATATTCCTTGGGTAACAACTCCTCGCCGGCCTCTCGCGTTGCTCGCAACCCTGGCTCGTAACAAATGAAGTAATTTTATTCAAAATCCAATTAGTATTGATGAACGCTTAGTTATTACCATAAAGTAAGTAAAGCTAATAACGTATTATATAAAAAGAATCATATTTTTTTATATTTCAATAATTTTTGTTCTTTAAAATTTGAATACTTTCGCAAATATAAATTATTAATGATACGGATGAGGATTAATTGAGATGCTATTTCTATTTTGAAGAATTTGTTTTTTACTATTTTTTATAGATTCTTTGTGACTGGTAGAAGCTTCCGAGATTTTTTATTAATATTTAAACTTGGCCATACTACCATCAGAAGAATTATAGAGTCAATAGTAAATGTCGCGGCCAAGTCATAATCCTTGTCCTCTAGTGTTTTGTTTGCAATCCACTATTTTAGCTACGGAGCGGGCTTGTCGCCGTAAAAAGATTTAATCATTGTTCAAGAACCGTCATTTCGATGAACCCAGGACATAGGACCCGCAGACCCCGGCAAGCACAGCTGAAATCCATAAAACCCGGGCATTGTAAAACGTACTTCGCAACTAGGATCGCCAGGTAGACATCTGGCCAACACTTGGATCGACGCTCGGTTAATCCTCGCGTGGCCTTGCCAAACGTCCTGGGGTTTTCCATTTTTTATTACCGTCCCCTTGACCATCATGTTTGCCGGGGTCCAGGAGGCACTCCATCGTGACTTGGGCCAGCCTTCGCCTCCCACCTAGCGTTTTTCCACCCTTCAGACTTTTCCTCCGGAGGAAGGAAATCAGACAGGAGTGCGGAGAACCAAGGTTTCCTCTGCGCATTTTTTGTAATCCGAAGACATTCTCGTTTTTTCGTCTCATCAGTCGTCTTTCATTTTCCTTTAGTCATTACCCGTTTTCTCGCCATCAGTCAGATTGTAACAGCAATTATAAATAAATTTGTATTTAAAACATACAAATATAGTCCTTTCTTGGCAACTCCGGAAAGGTGGTTCTTCGAGGTGTTTGTTTTTCGTTTAATCCATAGTGGGCACACACGTGCAAATAAAAGGTACAAGGCCGAACGATCGAAAGATCAACCACGGTATTTACAGGTTTTATTACAGGATTGTCTGCAGCCCATTCACATGAAATCACCAACTGCAAACGATTTTTTAAGAACTACAAGAGATTTTTAACACATACGCTTGAAATATTCATAAAATTCTGGGACAATGTATTATAATTATAAGCATTTTTTTCAATTGTTCTACAAGCGGTTGCAGATGAACGTGGCAAATTTATTATTGTGAAAATTAGGGGACATGGAAAGCAAAACAATGGTGGTACTTTTCGGTCATAAAAACTCTTTGATGTAATGGCTAAAGGAAATTTAAATATTCCTCGAGATTCGACATTACCACCCAGTTGGCCAAATGCTATTTGAAGCAAAGGCTATAGCCGGGTTTGGGGGTCAAATCTGACCTGGAAGCCAAGTTTTAGCCCGATAGCTCATCTGTAAGGGTAGTTATAAAGGAAAATCGAAAATCCAGTTTTTGGCCCATTTTCCCCATTTAATGACAATTTAAAATTCTGAAAAAATCTGACACATTTCGGATACCAAACCACATACTTTGAATCGTTTTCAGAATTTTCCGTCGCAAACTCTGGTTGTAGAAATCGAAAAACACGAAAAGACAGGCCCAACTCTAAACAGGATGGAGGAATCGCAATCCTAATTAAACGAAACATAAAATTCAAAACCATCCAGCTAGTCAGTAACAACTCCACAACGCTAGAAACGTCAGCAATAAAAATCGAAATCAGTCAAAAAAACCTCTTCCTACTAGCAGCATACGCCCCCAGCAGCAACAAAAAAGAATTTACAGCAGACCTCAACGCAATATTTGAGCAATTAGGGCTCCATAAAACAAATAACTATTACGTTCTGGCAGGTGACTTTAGCACGAAACACACCGACTGGCACAACAAAGCAGACAACAATAGAGGCCTCACACTTAAAAAATGGTTACAACATAACGAAATACAGTACAGAGTAAGGGTCTATTCAAACTTGCCGGAGGCGACATTAGTATGAATACTACCGCGTTTTCCTAATTCATATTTGCCGGGACCCTCGCTGGCAACCTGAGAAGGCGCTCGAGATGCTCGCAACAAAAGCTAAGAGCCGTACACAGCGGGGGGTTGCTACCTAACACCAAACAGTTTACTCCCCTCTACACCCCGGGGATGCCCATGCATCCGCAGAGAGCTGGGCATCCGGCGTCGGCCCACCGATCTCGACCGATGCTCCCCGGCCGGCGGGCACGCCTGGTGCCACGACAGCATCTGCACAGAATCCATTTTCGAAGTAGAGAAAAGAATATGGTTCAAACTATAAGGAACAATAAAATTCAGCTTCACAAATAAATTTTAGCATTGTTAAATTATATGTTTAGCTCTGTCTTCCTTCATTAAAATTCTGTGAATTGTAATGCTTATTTCTTCATATTGTGTTAAATCTCTACGCTTTGGAGTATAATATTTTTCTTATCTACAATTGTACCTTGATGACCAGAATAATGAAATTTTAATGTCACAATTGCTTTCGTGATTACGGATGAGCACGTTTACAGTTTAATAAAACAGGGTTTCATAAAGACAAATTATTTTGTCCCACTTTCATCTTAAATAACTGTGGTGCCTTTCCAGGATGGAAGGAAAATTGTTCATCTGAGTTGTAATGTTAAGAAGTAATGGTTCAAACTGTAATCTAATTTAACGATGGAACGATGAAAATCAGCTTCACAAATCAATTTTAGCATTGTTAAATTATATCTTATATGTTATAAGTGATTATAAGCCAAAACTCCGGAGAACAAGTTTAAAATGATTAGAATTCATTGGTTGCAAGGTGTGTTCGAAAGGTGGTGGGAATAGTGGAAAATTGGAAAAGTGGAAGTATACGTACAACATTTGGTTCGCAAGCATCTACGGTTATAAATCTGAGTACGCTAACGGTGTACAAGGTTCAGCATATGCTGCTTTTAGCTGGCTTAAAAATTACGAAAGTGGTAGGTACATTCGGAAGGATTTTTGATTTATGACGTACATGGTCGGTACGTCGTCGATGGGAATTGTTATACCCGGCCTTGGTCGCACGCTTGTCGCGTCGTACGTAAGGTCTTACGACGCAATAAAAACAAAAAAAAAACCATTTTAATTTCGCCATTTTTTCAGTGCCACCATTTTTGAGGGTCTATCGTTAGGTCCGCCAATGCCCATATCAGCCGCGTCCGTAGTCCCAGTGTTTTGGCTCCGACGTCACACGCTACATAGTATGTGTGGCCGCTGTAGCCAATATTTCGACTGTAGCCGAAAATACGTGTGAAACGAGGCCTGTCCCTTGCACTCTGATCCAATCAGCCGCGCATTCGTACCTATGCTCTGTCCAACGAGACCGAGACAGTGAAGCACCCAGCGTGCGTCCTTTGCTAATTATCTTGTAAGGGTAAATTCAACTCTGTCGCACTCGAGTGGCTATGTTTACGTCTACTGTCTCGTCTCATTGGACAAGATATAGATAAGCCATCGCATTCCTGCCAGGGAACCTTGCATCTAATCATTTTTAGGTCATTATGGACAAGAATTTAGAAGTTTCCACATACATTTTTTCGTGTCGTAAGACAAAGCGATGCTATTTATGTGGAATTAATTCTTCTTATTCTACAAATTATCATGTAATTGAGTCATTCCACGCGATATCGAACACTTTTGGGAGTATTGTTTCGGATTTCTTCCACTTTTACTTGGACCACAAGTGAATACTTCCTTAAAAAAAACAACTATTCTCGTTTTCACAATATACACTAACGAAATATACACTAATATGTGTACTAATGAATACTAACTAATAAATATAAAAATAACTAACAACTAATAAATATACGAAATATACACTAATCAAATACATTCTTTAAATTTTCAATACAGGCTCAGATAAAAAAGCTGAAAAAACCAACTTTTACTATTTCTTTTGCGATTTCGACCAATTCGAACTTTTTTCAAAAATTTTGTACATCTCGTCTAATAAACTAATCCTTCTAACTTCTCAATAAAATTCAAGTCATTTGATCTAATTTTTAAAAAGTTATGTTGCTTCAAATAGTGTAGACTCAGTTTTGCTCGTTAGTGTATGTATAATTTACGTTAATATATAAGGATGTGTGATGCTGTTTCACGAAGAGGCAGGAACGATTCCTGTTGCGGATCGTAACAACGAGGAACGGCGCGTGCCGAAACGCCCGTACAGCGGCTTAGGCCGCGCGATTTACAACTCGACACCAGACGCAGAAACCCTACGGACTGGTACCGAACGTTCATAATTTACAGCTTTTTAGGGCCACCGAGACCCTACCATAAAACAGCCGGACACCACGTGCGACAGGACAGAAACAGCGACGAATGCCACCATAAATTTAGACATCGACAAGACGAGACAAGCTTCCTGACAGTTTCCCCCTCCGATTTCCAAACTTCCCAAGACCAATGACGACACAACCGAGGTGACGTTAGACGAAACGTAACGAGACGCAAGCAGATCCTCTTAAAAACTCGAACAGAACATTCTAAAATCGCTACCTACAAATCGCCAAACATCGCAACACACAACCACGTCGAAATCGCTCAATACAACCCATTACGGAATTTCGCAACGCACTCTGTATATGTATATTGACGTTAAATAAATTGTGATTAGTGTACATAGTACCTCGTGTATACAAGTCAATCGAACAAGGTGCTCAGTGACTAACACTAATTGAGAGAAGGCGCAGTCTTCAAAATCCTGCTACCTTCGTATACAATTCCTATCTCCATAATGTTGTAGAGGAGAGATACCGATAGTTTACCTAAGGAGCTGTAGAGCCCCGAAAACCTTTTTTTTGTGCCACGCACAGCAGGGAACTGTCAACGCGCTCTCGAAAGGCCATCTGGTAATGATCAGCCGCTTGCTCAGCCGCCGGGCAACGGCGGCCGGTGGGATTAGTCCTACGCCGGGACGACGGCGCCAGATTTTCGGTTAACATGGCATTAGTCCTAGAGACCGGCGGCAGAATCGTCCGGTCCCGGCAAGTATGAATAGACCCTAACTCTCCTTAACACGCTATTACCATCTTACCCAACCAGCGGTGCATGCATCGACATTTGCCTGACCGACAATAGAATCAAGTTCCACAGACTCCCCGCACCCGGAAGACTCAACTCACGCGACTATGACAGTGACCACAGGGCTACAGAAATGACAATAGCATTCGACGCAGATGAACAATTTCAACAAAGCAGACTGACACGACTTCCAAACAGACCTACTAACCAGGGACAACACACTAATACCAAACACAAGAAACTTAACAATAAACGAAATTGACAACTACATAGACACACTAAGCGCCGCCATAGACAACAAAATTCCGCGAATATCAAATGACTACAACTCGACAGACAGATATATCACACCGACCAAAAAAACCTAAAAAAGAACTAAAAAGCACACTAATAACCAGACTGAACAAAATGACAGCTATCAACAACTACACCACAGCAAACGACACACAAATAGAACTACTCAAATACACACAAAAACAGTCAGAATAGAAATAAAAAAAGCCTTCCATAGACCCGTAAGCGAGTATTGGCGAAAAAAATAGAGAACATTTCGACACATAACACAAAAGAACTATTCCCGTCAATAAATACGATATTCCGCCCAAAAGAACAGAACGTTATAAATACACTAAAAATACACAGCAGCAACACAGAGTTATTAGCAAACGCAAACATAGACAGTAAAAACACACAAAAAGACGAAGAAGACAACCTACTAATCACGGACACAAACGACGAACTGAATGTATTAGGGGCACAGTTCGAGAAAGCCCACACACAAAATAACAGCATGGGTAAACCACGACTAACAGACATAATCACGCGGGAAATAAATACTCTAAAAACAGAAGTAGACGAGGACAGACGAAACAACATAACAGCATGCACATTCTCTGACACAAATAAAGCCGATAACCTAAACACAGACGAAACTCCGACAGACTTCTTCAGCTCCACGTACGAACTGAGCATCATCCTAAAAAAACTTAATAACAAAAAATCAGCTAGTTTCGACAACATCCCAAACATCATCCTAAAACATCTACCCCCACGCTTCATCTACAACTACGCGATACTATTCAACAACTACCTCAATAGAGCACACTTCCCAACAGCCTGGAAAACACCAAAAACAATCTGCTTAAAAAAAAAGACAAGGACGTAAGCAACCCCGTCAGCTACAGACCTATAAGTCTCCTGCCGAACATCAGCAAAGTATTTGAAATAGTTATCAACAACGCAATAGAGGCAGTCTGCGAAGGCAAAAAACTCATACCAGAAACACAATTTGGCTTCAGAAGAAGACACTCAACGGTACATGCCATTTCAAAATTCACTTCAGATATCTGCTTGGAGAGAAACGCGGGTGACTGCGTAGGAGCAGTGTTTATTGACCTCGAAAAAGCGTTTGACACGGTTTGGCTGGATGGTCTCTTTTTCAAACTTTTAAAGAAAAACTTCCCCAAGCACCTCATAAAAATTTTATGGGACATGCTGCACGCGAAGAAATTCCAGGTAGCAGAGGGAGCCAACATCTCACCACGCAAATTTGAAGTCCGGAACGGACTACAACAAGGAGCGGTCAATTCCCCCATCCTGTTTAGTCTATATATGAGCAACCTGCTAACAATGTACGACCTAGATAACAACAATCAAAGTGGGACAATAGCATACGCGGACGACCTACTGATCTACATTAGCGACAACAAACCCTCCAAATTACAAACGAAACTACAAGACCTATTCGACAAAATACAGGACTACTTTGACTCATGGAAATTAAAAATAAACACAAACAAATGAGAGACAATCCTCTTCAGACCGTACATTTCAAAAATCTCAGACGCAAACAATGACGTACGCACGAACGCCAAACACTTTCACATACGGGACAACAGAGACGCTAACATTCAAATCCCCCACAAAAAGGTTGTGCGTTATTTAGGAGTACACTTAGATTTTAAATTAAACTATAATGTGCACGTCAATACGTAAATTAGCAAGGCGTAAAAAGCATTCGCAACCAACAAAAGAATCTTTTACTCGAAAGATCTCGACGCGATCTTTTACGGATTCCCCATATGGTTTGATATTAGCGCCAGTGCCATGAAGAAAATCCGTCTCCTAGAAAGGAAATGCATCAGAGCCTGTTTAAACGCATACAGAACGCCAGAGTCAAATTACACTAAATACATAAGCAACCACAACCTTCTGCGCAAAGCTAAAATCCCCAGAATAGACATACACATGCTAAAACTAGTCAGAAACCACTGGGAAAACACCCGCAAAGTACACAACAATAGCCTAATATTCAGCTCAACATATCCCAACCCTCTATACCACGAAAACACGAGAGACACAGGCTATATACCGCCAGAAGCCTTCATACACCTAGACAACGCAGGACTCATACAAAACACATTCGGTCACCCAATAATATACCACTATAACCGTAAAAGCTACAACAAAACAATAACCTACATGCGATTCCGACACAAACTCACAAAATACGACACAGAAGACGAGCACAGAAAAATACTGGTGGCTTGACGACCCACCTTAATCAGTGCAATAACCGAACCAAAGGCACGTACAATAGTATAGGCAACAGTCAATAGTAGCCTTAGCCGCAACCATAAGTTAAGCTAAGTTAAGTATAAGTTAAGGCCAAGAACACACTTTTAGTTTAGTTTTAGTTTAGTGTTAGTTTTAAGCTCCACGTGTCAGAAGTGCAATAAGTGCAGCCAAAAAATGCCACCCATTAAACAACGCGTGACCGGACTGCCGGTCCTTTAGTTTAGTCCGTAATGTTATTATCTTGTTATACTTTTTTTTAGCGTTCTAAGTTTATTGTACCGCTTTGTAAATATGTACTCGTTTGTTTTCTTTGATTGTTGTTTGGCTCAATAAACGCTTTGTTTAAAAAAAAAAGTTGGTGCAGTAGCTATGGTCTTCGACTGCGGAACCGCTGAAGACTTTTTGGACCAGGTTCGAATCCCGCCCCGAGCCAATTTTTTTTTCGTTAATCAGATGTTTTTTCGATTTCTAACCGTTACGCCATTGTAAAAACATTTTTTAACTATGTTTAAACTATTTTTTAATCATTTTTCGGAAAAATATTTTTGGAGTACTTTGGGTCTTTAGTCATTTTCAGGCTGTATTACTTATCTACTTAACATTTTTTTACATTTGCGACCAACAAGTTTCTGATTTTTGTCATACAGTCATAAATTGTTTTTTTAAAGGATACTCTTTCTCTCCATTTTGGTGTTAGGATGTTTTTCCGCGAGCGTATAATTGAAAATGGATCTTCTAATGTCTCTAAAAAATTGTATAATATTGACAATCAATTGGCACTGATTTTCGATGGAACATATATTCGCCATCAAAAGAGTTTGAACAATGCATACCAGCGTAAAAAGGTACCTTTATGTAACCCTTTTACCGTTTGCACCACAAATGGATATATCATTGGATCCCAATGGCTTGAAAACTCTTATGAAACGGGGAGACGTTTGTATTGTAGATCGCAGTTTTCGTGATGTTAAATCACACTTAGAAGAGTCTGGGTTTCATGTTTTCATGCCTCCATTAAAAGGCAATCGTTCTCAACTAACTATTGAGGAGTCCAATTCATCTCGTAAAGTTGTCAAAGTTCGCTGGGTTGTCGAGCCTATACATGGCATATTAGGGAAAAAATACCGGCTTGTACACAACCAGCTCGACAACAAACTTGTTCCTACAGTCAAATCATATTTCAGGATTGCATGCTTCCTAAATAATAAGTTCGGCAAAACACTAAATTCTGATGTCACACTTTTCGATGTCATAACTGACTGGATATTGAGTGAAGATAAAGTAATGAATAGTTTAGCACAACAAGTAGAAGCGCAACACTGGAACCGCAGAAACGCCATTTAAAAACGTATCTTCCACCGATATTTTTGATTTTCCGGAAATGACAGAAGACGATCTAAAGATACTTTTCACGGGATCATACCAATTATCTAAAGCTGTTTCGTATTTGGCCGAAATAATAGATGAACACGATAATAAAATTAATGTCCGTTATTTAATAAAAAATAATAATATTGTAAAATTCGAAGTAAAATCTACATAGATTAATGCTACAAAGATTATATACCAAACTCAACTGGCCATTCCGGTATAAAACGGTATTGTTGTGAATGTGCTGTGGCGACCCGTGCAAAGAGCACGCCGACGAACAGCCAACATACATTGTATACGCGGCGGCGACCGTGTTCGGAAAGCCGCAGAGAAACACGCAAAGATCGGCTCCGAGGGCGGTCGCCATCTGTTAAACAATCGACTGACGTGAGGGAGAATTGGTCAGTCAAAGGTATGCGATCGACATTCGCTCGCGAACGTCGGTACAGAACGGTCGACGGTCCGCTGACTAATAAAGAAGTATAAAAGCGAACACGGTCTCAGTTATTACACCCGTTACCCACATAATTGGTGACCCCGACGTGATCTGTCGCGGCAAAGGCATAGCGAACCGCGTAAGTGTGCAGTTCGGGTGTTATAAAAAGGAATTGCGAAACTCAGCGATGGACGATCCGCTAGTGCCCGGTAACGCCAACGTCACACCCTTGGCGGGCATAGCACGAGTGGCTATAAAAATCCCACCCTTCTGGGAGAAGAACCCACGAATATGGTTCCAGCAATTGGAATCCCAGTTTGTCCTGTCTGGGATCACGCAGGACGTCACGAAGTACCACTACATCACAGCGAACTTGGAGAACAAGTACGCTGACGTAGTGGTCGACATCATCGGCAGCCCGCCGGAGAGCAATATGTACGAAACGCTCAAGACCGAGCTCATGCGGCGAATCGCGGATTCGAAGGAACAGAACATCCGGAACCTGCTGGAACACGAGGAGATCGGCGACCGGAAGCCTTCCGTCTTCCTGCGACGCCTGCAGGGTCTCGTCAGCGGTACAGTGACGGGCGATTTCGCTCGCAGCCCTCCCGGATGCCGTCATCGAAGTGTCGTCTCGCCCGCAGGTCAACGCCGCATCGACAAGTCCAATGGACGAGACCCAGGCTGTGATAGCGGAACTCCGCCGCGAAATCGCGGCCCTCCGCGTCGGAATGGACACCCGCCGCGCGCGGTCCTAGTCGCGCGGTCCTCGCGAAAGAAGGGCATCAAAATCGCGAAGCCGAAGCGACGAGGTACCACCTGGTGACGGCAGGTGCTGGTACCATTGGAAGCACGGTTCCGCCGCAAGGAAGTGTCGCGACCCGTGTTGCCAGGCGACGGGAAACCGGCGGGACGGTCGTTGATGGCGGCGAACGACTCCGCGCCGGCTACAAGCCGCCTGTTCGTGACGGATCGGACAACGAAAATCACCTTCATGGTGGACACAGGATCCGACCTGTGTGTTTTCCCGCGTTTGCGTGTGAGTGGTGCACGCGAAAGGACGGCATACGAACTTTACACCGCGAACGGTTCAACGATCACGACGTACGGCTCCGTGAGGTTCACGTTAAGGGGGCCGGTAGGCATTTGACCTTGACTGTCACGCCAATTCTCGAACGGTCCTCGAACGGTCAGTAGGGAAAACTGATTGTGGAATGGTTAAAATTTTTTTGTGGAACTACGTCGCATCTACGACGTATCGGTAAAAAAGAATATATGCAATGCCGACTTGAGTAGTAGCAGAAGAGAGAAACGAAAATTGAGAGAGAAAGCTTGCGACTAGACATGGTTGCCCCATATCATCCTTCGCCTCACTGTTGCCATGTCATCAAATCCGTAAATGTACAAGCGTTTCGTGAAACTGATTCCTGCCTCATGAGCCCGATTCAGCTGACTAACACATGCTAACACATACATTGCCACGGGCGCGTAGATATACGCAGGACTCGTTGTCACATTACCTCTGCAGTTTTTCGCTAATATCTCTGAAATGAAACTCGAATGGCGGTCACGTGTATGCAAAAGCTAAGGAAATCATTTGATTTATATTGTGGATTGGATTTTGCCGAGGATGGGTATCACGGGGCGGAATAACGAGCTGCAAAACTTCTCAACAAATATCTTTACTTCTCGAAGCGCTCAGGCCGAAGGTTGCTCGGAATCTGTCGAGTCTTCGGTTCTCCTTAATTTTCCTAGATGCTATGGAGGGGTGAATCCTAGCTTGCCCCGACTGCCTGCCAGGGTGCTAGAAAAGCCAAGGGTTGTAAACTTCGGGGCCCCCGGGCACTGCTCGCCACATGGCTCGGACCCAACCACATTTGGGTTGCAGATGCCTGGGAGTCCCGCTCCATGAATTGGGCCCGCCGAAGGTCTCCGGTTTACGATCCCGGCGCAATAAAATGTCCTCTCGTAGGAAATGCCCACAATATTAAATTGAATCAGTTTATTCTTAACATTATAATAATTTTATACATATTACCAGGACTTCTTGAAAATGAGCCGGAATTTACTTCCTGTAAGAAAGAAAATTATATTCAAATCTCATTTAAATGAAATTTAAAGCAGCTCTTTTTATGCTACGAAGCGCATAAATGTAATAATATATTTATATTATTATATATATGTATATTTATATATGTCTCGTATTACGATATTATAAATTGTATATATATATATATATATTGTCTATGACATGCCGTATTACGTTTGAGTGATGTGACATAAGTTCATCTAACTTTTCTTGAACAAGTGCGGTCTTTTCTCCCTTATATGATAATTATCCTTTCGAACGTTGATTGATACTGACATCCTGTCTGATCCGTAATTAGAATTGCGAGGTGATATATTTTACTACTTTTCGATCATTTTCGGCGGCCTGCTATATTTTATCCCGCGCTTCTTCATTATGGACTTCAAGCTTGGCAACCTTATTTCTCGCTATTTCATTACGTCTGAAAGTACAACATAACAACATGCATCAGTCATTTGTGTACCGAGGTCATTCCACGCGAAATCGGGCACATTTTCGGGTACTGCTGTGGGATTTTGTTCAAATTTGAATATGTTGTAGTCTTTGGCGACCTATGAACAAATGTCAAAGGATTTCTCGATATCTTAAAAATTGTTGATTTTAAATAGACGTGTTAAAAAAAGGATCACCGCAGGAACGCAGAGTTGAATCTCAGGTGTCGCGATAACTCGCTCGCTCGAACTTGTCCGATTCATTCCGAATCCGCCCGACGAAGTCGAGCAGGCAGCCCGAAACGCTCGGGCCGCCCGATGTGTCATGAAGTATCGCGCGCCCGAATCGAGCCCGCCCGACTTTCTGCGACCCGACCCGACAATTCGGGCGCCCGACAATCGCTATTTACGACTAAATGACCCTATTTTTACCTCGAGAGCTATGGATCATCCCTGTTGTAGTAATGTTTCGGCTTTTATTCAAATTTTAATATATGTATGTAGTGTTTAGTGACCGAATTTCAAAGGATTTTTCGATCTCTTATAAATTGTTGATTTTACAGACATTTCAAAAACCGTGTCACCCTTTTTCCATTAAATTCTAAGACTAGAACTCTCAAATCGACGATATGACCTTCGAATGACGAATAAAATTTTTTTTATCTTTTATTCGTTATTTGAAATTTTTATTTAGACATATATTTTGCAGACAGTACCTCGCAGACTGCAAAGCCGACAACACGAAATTCTGGTTTTGAAGTATATTTTATGAAACCCTAATTGTCAAGTAAATAATCACCACCTTCTCGTGGTTTTCATTGAGCAATGACACCTTTCTTGTAGAACATATTCAATTCACATACAAACTAACATCTATACATAACCAATCAGAATTCTCCATTCTTCTGAAGGGTTCATTTTGAAGGGGAAATTTCAGGGAATGTGACCATATTTTTTCCAACATGTGAATCACTGGCTCTTCATCGAAAAAAATGCAAAAAAAGAATTTGTTTACACTTTCCTACATTGTAAAGTTACTTGTCATGGTCGAAAAAATTATTTTATAACAGCCGTATCCTTTCTAAATTAAACAAAAAGAAGTTTAGCTGAAGTGGAGAAACAGTTTCGGTGATAATAATTCGCAAGCGAAGCCCGTTCATCGACAATGTAGGCAGAAATTGCAAACTTCGCCTGTAATTTCTAAGAATAGTTCTCAAGCTGCAAAAAAGAAATTATTGCTAAACCTCTTTTACTGTCACATGGACTACAACATATTTCATTCTAGTTAGTTACTGGAATATAACGGACATTTGTCTATTCTATAAATAAATAGTAAATAATCAGACTTTATTCGAATAGATCTTCGAATAAAGGTATCATATTGTCATCCGACACCGGCGCTCAACACGCACCAGAGACGAAACCAACAAATTATCGTGTCCGAAGAAAACCTGGTCCGTAGTACGTTCGCTGAACGAGAAGGACTTCCTCGTTCGTGTTTTTTCAGCTAATTCATCTAATACAACATATCGCGGACGATATAACGAAGACAAACGAGCATTTCTACGTTTCGTCCAGGACTAAACGCGCCAAGCGCACACAGAAAAGCCGTGATGTCATATTCGGTACAATTTGAAACAAGCAAGTAATAAAATATTATGTCTGATTTTCAAACACACTTTGCAACAAAACAAAAAGGGACAAAATTCTGTGATATATCGGAAAAGGCGTAGCGTTTATTGGCTTCATGAGAGAAATAAACTACGACGAGTTACACAGTGTGCGGTGTAATGTCTTCAAAACGTTCATTTACGACGACAATGGTGCAAAAAATAGTCCTGTAGCGTGGTCTCAGGACAGTTCTCTCGTCCTGCTACGGGGGAGGGGGGAGAGGTTTATGGCACTCTCAAGTGCTCTCTCATTTCGAGTCCTTCGACGGGGAAAATCAAATTGGCGCAGAAAAGGCTGGGGTTCCATAAAATATGGAAACACGTGTACCTGAGTAGGACAGGCCTGGCTGACAATGTCCAGATTCCCACGAGTTAGGAAATAACAAAAGGAATAATGTACGGAAATCATCGCAGTTTATAAATGGTCACTTGTCTTTCCCAAAGGTTCAATCCACGTCTGTATAGAGTCCAAATTTCGAATTTCTACCTCATCGTGGAGTAATTTACAATATTCGGCAGCATACATATCGTACATACGTAAACCTGTACTATCGATCTGCATTTGTTACGTCCCGCGATTCGCCTCGGGTGATAGCGCGAATTACGAGGTCGCGGACAAGACGTCAATAATAATAATTCAGCTTTTGGGTCCACACGGCGAGTATAACCGTGTCTGACTCGGGACACGAGACTTTCGGACACGCGTAATTATTTGACCGACACTCAAAGATCCAAACCCCTTCGGCTGACTCTCACCGGACTAGGCCCCTCCGGCTGCTTCCCACCGGGCTTCTCCTTCGGACGATGCTCGCTGGTCGGGTTGTTCAATCGCGGTGTTGCGGATGCCGGTCGTCTCGTGGAAGAGGCTCCTCTGGGTGCTCGGCGGGCTGAGGCAGGGCTCTCTCTCGGGAACGGTCGACAGGAGCCAGTGTGATCCGGGCGGGCGTCCTCCAGGGGGTCTGCTCTTGTTGACCCGTCACGACGCGCACTTTCCGGGAAAAATTAGTTACGCGGGCGATCGTCGGGACCGCTTCCGCGCCCAGTAACCGTACGAACTGGTCCTGACGTGCCGCTGCTAGGCCGTACTCGCGGGCGAGCTTTCGCAGCTGATATTTCCGGCCGGCTCGACGAGGCATGTGACTTCTCAATAGAACAATGAACGCGAACTAAACAACTACAAAATCAATGTAAGAATCTGGTGCTCGATAGCGTACCGGGCCGCTGGTGGGCTACGGGCGTACGAATAAGAACTCGGATTCAGTTCAATAAACAATCTGTTTTCTCGGAGGGTGTACCGAGCCACTGGTGGGCTGCAGACGTACACAAGAGAACACAGATTTATTACGTATATCGAAATGACAATTAATGAAGTCACATGCGACGTAGGGTAGGGATTCGATTGAATGGAGTCGTGGTTACGGTAACAGTTATTTAATCAAATAAGAAAACTATATATATATACACTTGTACCTATGGTCTAGTTATAATGCGCGAAAGAAATAACAAGGCGTGGAATGAGACGCGGAATGGAAGGGTGGAAGAACTCCAAGAGACGTCGTCTCGCGGTGGAGTTCAGGATAGAACGAACTAATTAATTAATTAGGGGCCACACTCTGCTCCTTCGGTGCGGAGTGGGTCAGTGGAGCGGGGGTGAGTCTGGGCATGGATGAATGGTGGGGTAGGAGGCATTAACGCTCGGAGTGGGGATCGCTGGACGCGATGACGTACTACCGAGCTTCGTCGCGCGGTTTAGGGCGAGGTGTTTAGCGGAAGGTACGTGTGATAGGATTGGTAGTATAAGGTGGATTGATACTTAACTATAGGATTGTTCTAATGTTCTATCGTGTTTGTGTTACAATGGTTGTGTACTTAGCGGCTATGAGTATATAATACAAAACAATACAATATCTTAAACCTACGCAAACGTCGCGTGACGTCACACAATATCGACCGTATTCTATCGCAACGTACAGTGTTTGTCGCGGAGAGACCGTGGCGCTAGTAACCGGAACCGCAAAATTGTGCCTTTTTTCTAGTCATTTTGCGTCTTAAATAAGTAAGTAATCAATTAAAAATGCATACCACCGTGTTTGTACATGTCTTTGCTATGTCTGTATAGAGCCCTTTTTTCAATACGAACACTAAATCTCGCGAAATTAAGAAAGAAAATCTCTCAGCGGCAGCCATCTTGTGACGTCATACTTGCTTCAGAATTCGAATTTCCTGCCGAATATTACAAATTACTCCACGATGAGGTAGAAATTCGCAATTTGGGCTCTATACAGACATAGATTGGACTTTTAGGAAACACAATTGACCACTTCTAAACTGCTCATTGCAATATTGAAGCGATAGTTTGAAAAGGTTTTGACCCATGCATACGTATATGGATTTCAAACCCTGCCGGCCCCCTTAAACTTCGGCCTGCGTCGGGACTTTTCGTGGCGGTTTGTGATCGCGGACGTTACCACCCCAATAATCGGCGCTGATTTTTTGAGCCATTTCGGACTCCTAGTCGATATGCGCGCGAAAAAATTAATAGATGGTGTCACGACCCTAATGGCGGCTGAACGCATAGTGACGTGTTGTGCCGATAGCGTGACGGCGATTTCCGGTGAGTCCATCTACCACAGGATCCTCGCGGGATTCCCGGACCTCTCACGGCCGTCGAGAGGACACCGCACGGCCAAATACGCGACGAAGCACCACATCCGGACGACGCCTGGCTGCCGGTACTGTGCAAGCCCCGTCGGCTGGCGGCGGATAAGCTCCGCATCGCGAAGGCGGAATTCGAGGCGATGGTGAGGGACGGAACAGCGCGCCGATCCGAAAGCTGTTGGTCATCGGCCCTACACCGGGCACCGAAGAAAAGCGGTGAGTGGCGAGAACAACCGCGGATAAATACCCGGTGCCGCACATCGAAAATTTCGCGCAGCGCTTGAGGGGAAAAAGCGTGTTTTTGACGATAGACCAGATACCAGTGAACCCGCAGGACATTGCGAAAACCGCGATCACGACCCCGTTTGGTCTCTTCGAGTTCCCCTGGATGTCTTTCGGGCTTCGAAACGCGGCGCAGACATTCCAGCGGTTCATGGACGAAGTGTTACGCGGTCTCGACTGGTGCTACGTTTACATAGACGATATTCTGGTCGCATCGAGCTCAGTCGAGGAACACGAAGGGCACCTACGCGAACTTTTTTCCCGCCTAAAAGAGTACGGGGTGCTCGTCAATGGGAGGCGCTCAGTTGCGCACAATACGATTGCGCACGTACACATTGCGCACATATCTTTTGGACACAGTATGATTGGACACAAGAAGAATCGGAAACGTTTCAATTGCGCACACGAAAAATCGGACACATTTCAACTGCGCACAAATAGAATTGGAAACATATTTATTGCGCACAGATAAAACTGGACACAAGCGAATCGCTAACAAATAGAAATGCGCACACTAATTTTAGACAGTGATGGAAATGCGGCCAAGTCGTGATTAATTTCGGGTTATGTGCGCTTGATGTTAAGTGTCAAATCCATGTTTAGGATTTCCTGTGATGAATCTGTAAAATTAACCGAAACTAATTAATATTTGAAGTGTTAAAATGAATGGTTTTTAGAGTCTGTAGTAAATGTTAGGATATAATGATTTTACTCGAAATATGATATCGATGAAGTCTATATTAAAATATAAAGTTTATAAAAGAAGAGTACAATAATTAAATGTGAATATAATATATCCCACGGAATGCATGAATTATTCAATTTTTGAAATTAATCTGATTGTGAATTAAAATAGTGACAACGAAGAGCGAAGAACTGCAAAATTATACAAATGTGTAGAATTACTTTCAAGGCTCCTGAATAATTCTGTGTAAAAAAGATAATTTAGATAAGTATATTCTGCCTATAAAACATAATCATTTTTGTAAGGAATGAATACGATACTTTGTGATTTTTCAAATTTATCTTTTACATGTGGTGTACGAAGCAGAACTATTAGCGGAATTATTTTCATTTCAACTTGGACAGATCATGATTATTGCGGGAAAATGTTTTAACGGTGAGTAACATGTAACTTGTGATCTTGAAAAGTATTATATTCTTAAATAAAAAGCATTAATAACTTAATTATATGTTACGTACATGATCGTGCTTTTTACAATTTGTTTTAAAACTGTTAATCACCGTGTAATGTCACGGCAGCTTTTAGAATGATAAATGTAAACGGAGATTGAATTTCCCCAATCAGATGTACGTGCTTTTTTATAGACACGTAATCACTTTTCTTATTCATTTTAACAACATAATATACAGTGAAAAGTGAACCTTGCGTTTGAGCTTTAATTCATGTATTTTTTCAATGTATGAAATAAGTAAAGGAAAAATTAAGTAAGCAGTGCTGCGTAGAATTCAAATATACTTGAAATATTATAATATGTAAATAGTTTAAGACTCTATAACAATAAAAAGTGGGAACTTAGTAAACTCGACTCTAAACAGTTCTGTATTTATTTCATTTTATGTTGTGTAAAGGCTTTTTTATTGATAAGTACTTGTTTAGAAAGTATACAATAATTTTCTAGTCACAGAGGCTACATTTTTTACCATTTATTAGATAAACTCAAAGTGTCTTATGATATACACTAATTTTACTGTGCACTAATTTCTATTATGTGACATACGTAGTATGTCACAATAAAAAAATGGTTCAGGTAAATGTTATTCAGTTTGATGAGAGTTATCACAATAATGTAAATTGATACCGCTTTCCATTTAAAAAACTTTAAGAGTCAAAATAATTTGTTGTGCATTAAGAGATTAGCCTCTGTGGACTAATTAATTTAATAGAAAGATTCTCAGTAAACAACTTGTAACTCTTTATTTGGCAAACTCTGCATATTTAATTAATATTGGGTTATTCGGAAAGTAATTTCGTTTTTTGGGTAAATATTTGAGAAAACCCTATTTCGCAAACAAATAGTTATTGAGATACAAGCTGAAAAAGTTTTTGCAGAATTTGACTTTGTGGTGTTATACGTATAGACAAAAATAATCAAGATAAAATGTTCCACATTCTTTTTCAGCGTATATCTCAATAACTACTTGTTTGCGACATATAATTCCTTTCAAACTTTTTCTCTTCTCGATGAGTAGGATATGTTGATGTAAACAAATGTTTAACAACAATGTTCTTTGTTATAACTAATTTTACGGCAAGTTTCTATATCATCGATAATATCATAAAGAAAAGAATAAACGAAACCAAACCAAAACCAAGTATATCTTCATTTTTATGTTTTTCACAAGCATTTGTTTAGTCAGCGACCATCATTTGTTATTTTACATGGACGCAATTTTACGCACGCAACGCGTAGCTAACAAATATCACAATATATTGTTTGAATCAATTATTCAAGGTAATTATCGTATTTCTATATTCATTTCTATAAAATGTGTAATCTTAACTTTACCATGTCGTTAATGTTTTACCACTTTTTTTTACATTTGTTTAATTGTGGCTGTTCAAAATTCATTGTATAGACGATAATATTTTGTTTTCTGAAACTACGTATATTGTTAATAGATGGAAAAAATCGCAGGGAAAGCGAAAGGGACTTTTATTTATGTACACAACGATTATGCTTACAATAAAGATAGTCGCAGTGAAAACATTTATCGGTGCAACACTCGACGAACTACACGATGTTGTGGGGCTGCAATGACTCTTAGCGATGGTTCTGTTTCGTTAATAAAATCCCATAATCACCCTGGTCAAGAATATCTTGCTACACGGTATTTGATGATACAAGAAATGACAAAGCTGAGTCGGGAGACATTGATCCCATTTAAACAAATATTTGATGATGTTTGTAGAAAGTATGTTTATGCTTACTGTTCTTATGTGTTTCTTTTATTAACTTTTTTTGGAGAAATATTGATCTCCCTATCGATATGTGACACTCTCACCGATTTCAAAGATTTTTGAATATGTTGCAGAAATGATTAGGGATAGCAGGTGTACACAGGAAAGAACAACCATACGGAGTTAGTTTGTGTTAAATTTTTAGAACGTGGGGGGGGGGGGGGGGTATTTAAAACACATTAAAAAATCACAAAAATTAATTGTTGACAGTGTCACATATCGATAAATTCATTGAAATATTATACAAATGTTTATTTAAAGACATCCAGATGCTGCAGCTTATTGTTCATTTACAAAATTAAGGCCAACGTTGTACAGACAGAGAGCTAATTTCAAACCCGCAATTCCACAATCCTTAGAAATTTTGTATGGCCAGATGAAAATTTATCAACCATTGGAAAATCTAAATGTATGTCTTGTGAAGTCATTAAAAGACGAAACCGCTGTAATAATTACAACTGATGGGTTGCTGGAAGGATTGAAGAAATCAAAAGAAATATTCGTTGATGGAACATTTGCAGTAAGTAGCATAAAACTCTTAGAAATTTTATAATGTTTTTCTTTAATGATTTAATTATCTTAAAATCTACATAACTACAATACTTATACTATGTTATATAAATTACAGAAGCTATTTAACTTAGATGTTTATATCAAGTATATCAAACTTTTCAAAGTAAACTTTTAATGTGTATATACTTAATAGATAATAATAATAATAGTAAATAATAGTAGTCGTCTGTAATTTTAGGTTTTACCCAAGGAACCTCACATGGGGCAGCTCTACACCATCCATATACGCTGCATGGATAATGTAAAACATAATTTATATTAGATTTACTTCTTAAATTGTATCTAATGCTCCTTCACGAACATAAAGAATTGCTTTTTTTCAGGGTATTGCAACTATACTTGTTCTATGTGAAAGACGGACGGCTACACTATATGCTGTGTTACGAGCCAGGGCTATGAGCGACGCGGGAGGCCGGCGAGGGGATTTTTACCCCAGGAATATGGTTTCAATTGTTAGTTAGGTACGCGGACGCACCCGATACGAAATCGAGGAGCCGCTAGGATAGTTGACGTCGAGGACGCACCTGATGCGAAATCAGGGAACCTCTGGGAGGTTGGTGTCAAACGCAGACGCACCCGATGCGAAATCGAGGAGCTACTAGGAGGATGAAACTTCATGCACGCACCCGATGCGAAATCGAGGAGTCACTAGGGAACACGCGGCGAACCCGATACGAAAGGAGGTTGTATAAGAGCGCGGACGCACCTGATGCGAAATCAGGGAGCTGCTAGGATGCGGAAGAACCCAATGCGAAATCGGGGATCCGCCTAGGATGGTATAATTTCGTGGACGCACTCAATGCGAAATCGAGGAGCCACTATGTTGGAGAAATCTTCGTTGAATTGAATTTAAGTATTAGTAAGCCTCGTAACTTCTATATAAATTTAATTGATACAATCCGAGCGGTTAGATTGTATCGTGTGGGAACGTTCAATTATTATATTAGGATTTTAGGCAATAATTAAGGGTACGCGAGTTAAAAAACAAGACAATTTATTCTGAATTGAAATTACTACAAGTGTTGTTGTTTGTGTCGCGAATGAATATAATAAATGTACAATTAGAGGAATTGTTTACCTATGTTGCACGGTGTTGACGCACTGGCAATGCGGGGTTAGATGGCGATTGTTGAATGCCAAATAGAATATATACCGAACTAACGGAATCTATAAGGTTATGAATTGATTCGAAAGGGACTTTAACCCGATCTCACTAGACTTGACTCTGTAACGCGACGTGACTGCACGATTACTATAACGTTACGGAACCGTTTCTGAATCTCAACTGAACCGCTTCTCGACTAACCGAAGAGGATGAAAATGAACGGGTTTATATACCTTGAAAATGAAAGGGGTACTCTGTTTAAGATTTAATGTCACGTAGGGTCACAGTCACATTTTTTGTCATTTCTAATGAAAAGCAGGCCTCAGTTAGATTTTGGAAAAAGGGGTTAATGAAGGTTATCCGGGCTATTTCTTATCAGAATATTAATTAACGGATGCCAGAGGGGAGTGTCTAGAGATTTTGATATAAAGAAGGCATACAGTATCTTGTGTTAATAAAAGGGGGCCTGTTGGGACGCTTTTCGTTCTCAGAAAAAGAGATTAGAATTTCTAGTCGAAATGAATATGGAGAACGTCTTCATACGTAACAGCTGCTATATGGAAAAAGATATTTAATTTAATACCTGAATTGGCAAATAATATAAGATTCATAATGAGTGATTATGAAGCAGCCGCTGTTACAACTCTACATGAGTTATTTCCTAATGCACATATACATGGTTGCTGGTTTCATTATTGTCAAGTTTGTGATACTGTTTGAAGTTATATGTTATCATACATATTACAATTTTGTCTATTATAGAAATCTACATTTTTTGTCATACATATATTGCAGGCTATTCTTCGAAAGTGGCGCAAGCTTGGTTTGACTAATGTACCTAATACGGTTGTGCGTATGGCAATGTCTCCAGCTTTAGTACCTGAAACAAAGTTTCAACAAGCCATATTAATTCTTTTATTTATGACTTACATGCGAACTAATTGGTTAAAAAAGGCATCACAAGTAAGCGTGTACAATACCGAGCGTCGAGCTCTGAAAGTCGAAGAGCCAGCAACTGAAAAAACGGTATACATACAATGTAAGCAGATGGAGAATCACGCACGATTGAAAGTTTAAACTTTTAGATTTTTCAATATACCTTCATAAAATTATTACGAGTGAATTGAGGTACTTTTCCTGATGAAAATGAGTTCAAACTCGAGTGTAATCGAACAATTTTTATTGATACGTAATGTTACGATAAAAATTATAAGCTTATTGAAGATAGTCCAAATGATGTCATGTTTAGACTCATTTTCATAGCTATGATAATTCTAGACTTATGATTCAATGAGAAAAGGGTAACACGTTTTCTTATATGTCTCTATAATCAACAATTTTTAATATATCAAAAAGTCACCATATTTAAATTTGAACAAAATCCGAAATTTAACTCCAAAATGTGTCCGTTTTCGCGTGGTATGACCCATCTGTGAAAGTCAATTAGAATCTCGTTGTAAATATTGAAGATCTCTTAGTAAATAATTATCGCATCCGCTGTCTAGTGATAGCCGTACCGTACACCCAAAAAGGCCAATCGCCAAAAATTGTGTTAAAAACTCAAATATTGAGTATTTCCAATATTACAAGTGGCGTATTTAAGTTTGTAAATTTAGCCTTTTTGCCCAGCAATTGTGTATGTCCACGTACGTTCAGATTATCTGTAAAAAACAATTTAGTAAGAAATGAGTTCTTCTCTAGCAATACTAAATTTAGTCCATATAAATTTTACTTTTGTCCTCCAATTCTTCATTGCTTCTTTTCTTCGTACATTTTTTATATGCGCCTGGAATTATTTAAATAATTATTAAGATTGTAGATTTACCGGTTGTTATTATAGTTTGGTTAAATGTTGTCTCTCTACTGTACCCAGACAGCACTGAGACGTCTTAAATATGTCTCTAATCAAGTAAAGTCGTTTTTCCAGGATTGCAATACAAAAAGTTTGTTTTCAGTAGACAATTTGCATTATTCAGAAGCATACAACTGCGCATATAGCTATTTTCATAGGTACATGCTTGCCGAATAATGCAAATTACGCCTCATAAACGTAAAAATAGGACTATCGAGGGCGATCGCGGCCTTGATTAATCTTTTATCTAGCACTTTTCACTGCTGAAAAATCCCATCTTTGTATTATCGAGAAATGAGAACGCGCATCCTGCACCCTTGCAATTCTGGAAACGAGTCTACCGCCTTAAGTATTAACTTACTTTGATTTTGATCAGTAATTTCATTTTCTATAACAGAAATCGGTTCTGGAGTAGTGCAAACATGATCCGCTATAAATAAGGAAAATATTTTATATATTTTATTAAAGTGATTATTATTTTAATATTAATGCATTATTAATTAGATGATGTCTACGTATAAGTAAAATGTTGAAAATTTTGCAACCTCAGTAAATCAATAAAAGAAATTAAAACATCAACATCAGAGATTTAAACATCTCTTAATGAGATTAAATGATTTTCTTATGAGAATCCTCATTACACATCGTTTTAACCAGTCCCGCGTGCTTAAATTATTAACACATTCGAGACAGGTAACGTAGTCCTACGACATTTCAAATTCTGTAGCTAAATACCGATAGCGTAGTCGTAGACCTACGTTCTTAACCTTACGATATTCAGCTATAGGCGGTACACAGCTAAAAGTCTCACTCGATAAAACCGCCAGTCGTGAATGTGTTAACAGTTCAAAGTAAAGGTGGATGGAAGCTTATTTTGACTGAGGTCATTGCGGTTCTGGGAAAAACTAATGTGCTATGAAAACAATGCGCGATTAGAACAATCCCTATTTTTGTCTACACCAATTTTCATACTTTACCTTCACAATCTCCATACATTAATATCTTATGACCCTTATGAAACGATAATAAAAACTCTTTCAAAGTTAATCTAAAAAACAATAAGTAAATATCTTTTATGTGTAATTATATTTTTTAATCTATGTATTTTATAAAGCATTATAAAGAAAACAATCAGACGTAGTTTAAGGAACCTAAGCATAACATTTAGGACAAAATCAAACCTTCCACTAGCAAGATGTTTTTGTAGTGTTCCAATCTTATTATCTCTTATTACACTTTTCTTGTTGCTTTTACGACGTACACATTGTCCTTCATGGAGTCTTCTTATTTTAATTTCTTCATCTATTATTAGTTGCTTTAGAGTTTCTGTAAAGTTTACAGTTAATTTAGCTTGGATGAGAAATCGTTTTATAAAATTTTGTTTTATACACAAATAAAAATGCATAAACGAAATAAAATTAATGAAAGAATTACCCAAAAATGTCCATATGTTTTTTTTCCTCTTCCTAGCTTCAATGAAACAACATTATTGTAAGACTCGGTGGTATTGTTTGTTCTCATAGGACAATCATATACTGAAACTTTTTCTGCTTTTGGCCACCACGTGGATCGTATGTATTCGATAAAAATTTTAATTGCAGCATGCTCAGCGGTAAAAAAAGCTGCTTCTCTTTCAATTTCAGTGAAACCTTTTTCAAAGAGGTCTGCAGGAGCTAAAGCTAAAGTCATTGCCATTGACAATACTTTAGTTGGTGCATCTGTGAGACCTAAATGGCGCCATTTTCGTAATAAAGCCTATAAAACGTACAATTAGTTTAAAATTATATCTTTTTATGGACAGAAACTTTATTCCCTATAAAATTATATAAACCTGATTATAGTGGAACCAGCAGCCTTTTACACTGCTCGATGGAAACTGCTGCTCCAATGCAATCATTGCTGCAGTTTCATAGTCAGTCATCGTAAACTTCAAATTCTTATGAAGCATTGTAGCTAATTCTTTTATCTTCCTCCATATTGCTATATACATAGCTTTTGTTAATGTTTCGCACAATATAAATATTGTACCCACTCCCTTCGAAAGCAAAACTTTAATAAGTATAATACAAGCTCTAAAATTTGGTATTACTATCAATACGATGTGCATTTTTACCCTGATCATAGGGCAGTTAACATGTATTAAAGGGAACGAATAAAAATTGTATTCACTTTTATGCTTGTAGTAAAATAACAAAATAAATAATGTTACAATGGGATATTTAAAACAAACGTAAAAATTTCGAATGACAAAAGATAGAATTTATTTATTACGATACAGATTTATTCGTTACTAATAAATAATTTTTCTTCAAATAATATCGTTACTCGTGATTCAGGAATAAATTCTTTCGTTACCCTTTATAGTCAAAATACAATTTTCCTAATATTGCCTATACACATTATACAATTATAGTATAAAAACTAAAATAACATACTTTAATAATGCATATTATACTTACAGTATCCATGTATACAATGTGAATAATATAAAGTTGTGCAATTGGTGGTTTAGAAGGTAAAATCTTGAATGGAAATAAAATACAAATTGTGTAGAATTGAATAGAAATAAAATATAATATATATAAGAGATATAATATATGTACGTAAAAGAAAACACACACACATCACATGTATCACATTATGTCCCCCTTCATATCAAACACCTTTCGGAAGAACATTTTTTTTAACATTTTATGTTCCTTCTGAGAAATTAAAAACAGTCCACTTATTATATAATCCGTTCATACATAATGTATACATTCAGTATTATGTCTCTGTACTACATATTACAATGAATACCAGGTATTTCGTTTATCTTATCTATTTTAATGTCTTCATTACTTTTACAGATTAAAAAATGTACAAAAAAATAGTTGTTTTCATTTTCATGTTTTTCTGTCAAGAAAATTTTTTTCATGTTTCAAAGTTCATCGACAATTTTTTTATAACAGCGACACATTTTTACTATTGTAGCTAATAAAAATGGATTTTAAACACGTTTGTTGATCTTGAAATGACCAAACAATTCATAATAATTTGAAGGAAACTAATAAATTTAATATTTTCTTGTCTTACCAATGTCTTTGTTATTTTACAAGAAACGGTCCTTGCCTGTCCAAGTGGCGACAGTTCACGGTAATGAAATACCGTGCTGGAAGTGAGGACACTACATCTATAGTCAGCAGTCGCTCGAAAAATTCTTGACTTAGAACATAATTAATAAAGTAAACCTCTATAGAAATATTTTCTTCGTCTTGAGAGTGATAGAGGTCATATGAAGTATTTCTTGATAGCCTCCTTTAAATTATCATGAATTTTCAAACTTTTGCAAACTTTGCAAATTTTTTTCCAAGCTACTTCAGTCTAATAAACTTTTTGAATTTGCAAAAAACAACAACGATATTAAAGTGGACAAAATCATAGAAATACCTTATATATTAATAATAATATGTATACACACTTTACACGCTGATATAATGTTGTGTGTATTGTCTTATGTGTCTATACACACATAAATTGTACAAGATGTAACAGAATATGTGCAATCCACTTCAGAAGCTGATTGTACATCTTAATCAATGAAAAAATTCATATAAACATATGCTTGATCTATCTTTGTTTAAGAGATGTAACGAATTTTGTAAAAAGAGCAAACTCTGTCCGTACACTGCAGTAAACCGATATATCTCATAAGTATATAATAAATTTTATGATTTCGGCGCAAGGTTCGATCATTTATAGAAAAACAGCAAATGTGTAATTAATTAAACATGTTTCTCGATGTTTCGATCCTTATGTGGATCATTCTCAAAGAGACATTTTTTGCGTCACAAAATTAAAACAGAAAATTCGTTTTATCTCACAATTAAAGACAGAAAGAACATTCATTTATATGAATATTTTTCACTGTTTTTAGGTATAGTATAATCACAGTTCCTGAGGTCATTCTCATATGTTCTGTTACACCCTATATATTTTACTTTACTTTATAACTTGCATACTACTTACGGAAAAAGTACCATCAGCATAGATACAGTGGGAGGTATCAAGAACCTTCAAAAGTGTGCCAGTAGTGAATAAAATTGCTACTTTACCCTCTTCATCCTTTATTACTATTTTAGTAATGTTATCCATGAAAGAATGAATCTCAATGCAGTCACTTATCGCGATTAAATTAGGTGCAACTTGTGGGTAGCTTTTTTGTCTTTCTCGGAAAAGTACAGCTTTTATACTGTTATACGATAATGTGCTTGCAGCAATAGGATACCTAGACAAAAAAATTTTTTTAGTTTGTTAATATATATTTTTAATCTATTTCATATTGTTCAAACTTTCTTTAAAAAATATGGGACAATAATTACTCTCTACAGATGTCATCGAATATCTTTTTTAATGGGATTAATGTCTCCCGACATAGTTGAAGCATATCACTCTTCATTTTCTCCCGCTGGATTGTATGAAACAATTTAGAATGTTTGTGGGGTTTTAGTAAAGTAACATAACCATCGCTAAGAGTCATTGCAGCCCCACAACATCGTGTAGTTCGTCGAGTGTTGCACCGATAAATGTTTTCACTGCGACTATCTTTATTGTAAGCATAATCGTTGTGTACATAAATAAAAGTCCCTTTCGCTTTCCCTGCGATTTTTTCCATCTATTAACAATATACGTAGTTTCAGAAAACAAAATATTATCGTCTATACAATGAATTTTGAACAGCCACAATTAAACAAATGTAAAAAAAAGTGGTAAAACATTAACGACATGGTAAAGTTAAGATTACACATTTTATAGAAATGAATATAGAAATACGATAATTACCTTGAATAATTGATTCAAACAATATATTGTGATATTTGTTAGCTACGCGTTGCGTGCGTAAAATTGCGTCCATGTAAAATAACAAATGATGGTCGCTGACTAAACAAATGCTTGTGAAAAACATAAAAATGAAGATATACTTGGTTTTGGTTTGGTTTCGTTTATTCTTTTCTTTATGATATTATCGATGATATAGAAACTTGCCGTAAAATTAGTTATAACAAAGAACATTGTTGTTAAACATTTGTTTACATCAACATATCCTACTCATCGAGAAGAGAAAAAGTTTGAAAGGAATTATATGTCGCAAACAAGTAGTTATTGAGATATACGCTGAAAAAGAATGTGGAACATTTTATCTTGATTATTTTTGTCTATACGTATAACACCACAAAGTCAAATTCTGCAAAAACTTTTTCAGCTTGTATCTCAATAACTATTTGTTTGCGAAATAGGGTTTTCTCAAATATTTACCCAAAAAACGAAATTACTTTCCGAATAACCCAATATTAATTAAATATGCAGAGTTTGCCAAATAAAGAGTTACAAGTTGTTTACTGAGAATCTTTCTATTAAATTAATTAGTCCATAGAGGCTAATCTCTTAATACACAACAAATTATTTTGACTCTTAAAGTTTTTTAAATGGAAAGCGGTATCAATTTACATTATTGTGATAACTCTCATCAAACTGAATAACATTTACCTGAACCATTTTTTTATTGTGACATACTACGTATGTCACATAATAGAAACTAGTGCACAGTAAAATTAGTGTATATCATAAGACACTTTGAGTTTATCTAATAAATGGTAAAAAATGTAGCCTCTGTGACTAGAAAATTATTGTATACTTTCTAAACAAGTACTTATCAATAAAAAAGCCTTTACAAAACATAAAATGAAATAAATACAGAACTGTTTAGAGTCGAGTTTACTAAGTTCCCACTTTTTATTGTTATAGAGTCTTAAACTATTTACATATTATAATATTTCAAGTATATTTGAATTCTACGCAGCACTGCTTACTTAATCTTTTCTTTACTTACTTCATACATTGAAGCGGACAAATTCCGGAGCAGTGATGGCAATTTAAAATACATGAGGGATAGGTTAGTCGGGAGTCTGCGACTACGGTCGGGCGCGAATGTGATTTCCCAGATCAAGGGAAAGATGGCGTCACGGTGGTTCCGCCCGCAATTTAACGAATGCGGGAGAAAGGTGGCGTGATGTTTTGTTTCACGCGGGAATGAGCGATCGCGGCGGCGTGGCGTGGCGATTGTTTTTTTTAGGATATACGTTGTAACGGTCGAATGCAGCACGTTGTCACGTCGTTTGTTGTATTTCGTATTTTTTTTATTAAATCGTTAGTTGTCATAACCTAACCGTCTCTTCATTTCCGTCACCCTCGATAAAATCGATCCTACAATTGGTGGCTCGTCCGGGATCGAGAGATTGAGACGGATCGCGAAGTTTGTACGGGGGTTAGAGAACGTGGCGTAACGTCGCACGGCGGTCGTTCGGTTCGCGAGTGAGACGATCAGGTTTTACGGTTGTACGGTGCGGTGGAAAGTTGACCACGTGCCGATAAGTTGTGCCTATTTAAGTTGTAAATCTCGTGAAAGAACGGTCGAGCAATATACGAGGAAGAACCATGAATCCAACACCAGGAAAGAGTACAGACAACGATACGAAAGGCGGAGATGAGGCTGACAAGAAGGAAAAACAGAGTGAGAAGCTGGACGAGGAAACGATATACGAAATGAAGGTAGACCAATTGAAAAGAGAATTGAAAGCCCGCGGTTTGTCATTGGTGGGGAAGAAATGGGAATTGCGTACGCGATTGTTAGTAGCCATGCAAGATGATACGAAAAAAGAAACCGAAGATGAAGATGAGACCACGGAGGTTGACGAGGAAAGCAGTGAGGAAGAGGAAGACGGAGAACAGAGGAACAGGAAGAGGAACCGGAAGCGAAAGGAAAGCAAATTTACCATCAAAGACGTAGAGGGTAGTCTTTGCTATTTCACTGGAGACGATAAACGACAGGTTAAAAAGTGGATATCGAATTTCGAAGATACAAGCGAGTTATTAGGCTGGGATAGCATACAGAGTTTTATATATGGCAAAAAAATGTTGCAAGGATCAGCAAAAAAATTCGTGACGTTTGAAAAGGGAATCACGTCGTGGGAAAAATTGAAACGTTGTCTAATCCGTGAATTCCATGTTCGGAAAAACAACGCGGAAGTGCACGCCCAGCTGTATCGGCGAAAGAAATTACCCAGTGAGACCAGTCGGCAATACATTTATGAAATGCAAGAGATAGCGGAGCAAGGAGACATCGAGGAAGATGCTCTTATACAGCATATAGTTGACGGTATACCGGATAACAACGAGTCAAATAAAGCAATTCTGTATAGTGCTAGAAGTTTACGAGCATTAAAGAAAAATCTGGAGGTATATGACCGGTTGAGAGAAAGAACCGACCGGAAAAAGGGAGTGACGAGGAAAGAAGAGTCGAAGAAAGACGAAAGAAGGGTAACAAGTAAGGCAGCGTCGAAGGACAAAACAAAGTCACACTGCTACGCGTGCGGATCGACGGAACATGCAGTGAAGGAATGCCCGAATAAAGACAAAGGCCCGAAGTGTTTCGGCTGCAATGAATTTGGACATATCTCGAAGGCATGCCCGAAAAGGAGTGAAGAAGAGCAGCGGAAGTCAGTGAATTGTGTGCGAAGTGCGGACGATAAACTCGCGGTCGTAACAATCAATAACGTTATGTGCTACGCGTTAATAGACACGGGCAGTGACGTAAATTTGATTCGAGAAGATGTTTTTAAAAAGATTGCAAGTGCGAAGTTATGTGCAACGCGTCGAGTGTTGACGGGCTTCGGGAATTTGCAAACAATACCGGTGGGTCGGTTCGACGCGAATTTAAGTGTAGATGGAACGGAATATAATACCGAAATTTTAGTAGTACCGTCGGAAGCGATGACGTCCGAAGTCATTTTGGGGCGAAATTTTTTAGCGCAGGTAGAAGTGTACATTCGCGGCGGTGAGATTACCATAAGACCGGTGAATATCGCGGTTTCGGGATTGAAAGAGACGTGCGAGTGTGACAGAACGAATGATGTCGTATCGGACGACGTAAGAAACGAAGTAGGGAAGCTGATGCAAATTAATTACGTGGAAGAGAGTGAATTAGACGTGTCTCAAAAATGCCGCGAGAGAATAAACGTGTTAGTTACGAATTATCAGCCAGCGAGAAATACGAATACGTCGGTAGAGACAAAGATCGTGTTGCGCAGTGAGGAGCCGATTAGTCATCGTCCGAGGCGGCTGGCTCCAAGAGAGAAAGCGGTGTTAGACAAACAGATAGGTGAGTGGCTGGAGAAGGGCATAATATACCCCAGCACCAGCGAATTTTCGAGTCCAGTGGTGATTGTGCCGAAAAAGAATGGGGAATACCGGGTGTGTATAGATTATAGAAAAATAAACAGACAAATGCTGCGCGATAGATTTCCCATGCCTCTTATACAAGACAGTATAGATTCCTTAGCCGAAGCGCGAGTGTTCTCGTTGATAGATTTAAAGAGCGGGTTTTTACATGTACCGGTAGAGAAAAATAGTCGGAAATACACGGCGTTTGTGACCCCGAGTGGGCAGTATGAGTTCGCGAAGACTCCGTTTGGTCTGTCGAATAGCCCAGCTAGTTTTACGCGTTTTATAACCGAAATTTATAAGGAGTTAATTCGGAATAAAAGCGTTATTATATACGTCGACGATATAATAATTCCAGGGAAAACCGGAGAAGACGCGTACGAGAAGTTAGTAGAAGTGTTAAAAATTGCGGCGAGAAACGGGTTAGAAATTAACTGGTCGAAATCTAAGTTTATGCAGACGCGTGTAGAATACCTAGGTCATGAACTTGAGGGCGGATGCGTATATCCCTCGCCTCTGAAGACGAAAGCGGTACAACATTTTCCGACGCCGAGAAATAGAAAACAAGTGCAGAGTTTCTTAGGCTTAACGGGTTATTTTAGAAAATTTATTCGTGATTATGCTAAACTGGCCCGTCCGCTATCGGAACTATTAAAGAATGAAGCAAAATTTCGGTTTGGGACGGATCAACAAAGATCATTCGATACGTTAAAGAGTGCGTTATCGAGCGGGCCGGTGTTGCGTATTTACAGTCCGACGGCGGAGACCGAATTACATACAGACGCGAGTAAAGAGGGATATGGCGCGGTGCTGCTGCAGAAAGATGTAGGAGAAAAAATGTTGCATCCAGTGCATTACATGAGTAGGAAAACTTCCGATGCCGAAAAGAATTATCATTCGTACGAACTCGAATTATTGGCGGTTGTAAGAGCGGTGCAAAAGTTTAGGGTGTATTTGTTAGGAGTAAAATTTAAATTAGTTACCGATTGTGAGGCGTTGAAAAAAACGTTGTATAAACAGGATATAGCACCTAAGGTCGCGAGATGGGCGTTGACATTACAGGAGTTCGATTACGAAGTCGAGCACCGATCGGGATCTCAGTTGCGTCACGTCGATGCGTTAAGTAGGTACCCCGTTCGCGTGATCGAGGACAGATTAATGAATACGTTGCGTGCGAGGCAAGAGGAAGATGACCGAATCCGAGCGATAAAGCAGGTGCTACAAAGCGAACCCTATGAAGACTACGTCCTGGAAAATAATCTCGTGATGAAACAAGTTGGAGATAAGAGAGTTATGGTCCTACCAGCTTCTATGTACAATGAGGTCATCAGGAGGGAGCACGAGAATGGGCATTTCGGAGTAAAGAAGATGGCTGAGAAAATTATCGAAGAATTTTATATACCGAAATTGACGGAGAAACTGGAGAGGTACGTGAAGTGTTGCATACCCTGTATATTAGCAGAAAAGAAGAAAGGAAAGGTAGAGGGAGAATTAAAACCAATACCTAAAGGAGATGTACCATTGTCAACGTACCACGTAGATCATATGGGACCAATGACGACTACAGGTAAATCGTATAAGTACATTTTCGTAGTCGTAGATGCATTCTCCAAGTTTGTATGGATATATCCCACCAAGACGGTAAGAACAACGGAAGTACTGGACAAGTTGGGTCTGCAGCAGAAGACCTTTGGAAACCCAACTCGGATAATTTCAGATAGAGGGACTGCATTTACATCGAATGAATTCCGTGAGTATTGCACCGGGGAAAATATCGAGCACATACTCATCACCGCAGGAGTGCCGCGAGGAAACGGACAGGTCGAGAGAATGAACCGAATTATAATACCGGTATTGACTAAATTGTCATTGGATAATCCGGACAGATGGTATCGGTATGTAGACAAGGTGCAGCGCAGTATTAACAGCACTTACCAACGTAGCGTAGGGATGTCCCCGTTCGAAGTAATGTTTGGAGTAAAAATGAAACAGCAGGAAGACTTCAAAATTCTTGAGCTGATTCAACAGGAAGCAACAGAGCTATACAATGAAGAGCGGGACAAGTTACGGGAGATGGCGAAGGAAAATATAACTAAAATACAAGAGGAGAATCGAAGGAGTCACAGAAAAAACAGCAAGGCAGCGACAATGTACAGAGAGGGCGATTTGGTTGCCATTAAAAGGACACAGTTTGGGCCCGGTCTTAAAATAAAGGCGAAATTCTTGGGGCCCTATAAAGTAACGAAAACGAAGCGGAATGACAGGTACGAAGTTGTTCGCATGGGAGACGGAGAAGGTCCTCGTCTCACTTCTACGTCAGCAGATTTCATGAAGCCGTATGGAAGGACCTCTTCGGGGAACGAAGAGGATGAAGCAGGAATGGCCGAATGAGGGATAGGTTAGTCGGGAGTCTGCGACTACGGTCGGGCGCGAATGTGATTTCCCAGATCAAGGGAAAGATGGCGTCACGGTGGTTCCGCCCGCAATTTAACGAATGCGGGAGAAAGGTGGCGTGATGTTTTGTTTCACGCGGGAATGAGCGATCGCGGCGGCGTGGCGTGGCGATTGTTTTTTTTAGGATATACGTTGTAACGGTCGAATGCAGCACGTTGTCACGTCGTTTGTTGTATTTCGTATGTTATTTATTAAATCGTTAGTTGTTATAACCTAACCGTCTCTTCATTTCCGTCACCCTCGATAAAATCGATCCTACATACATGAATTAAAGCTCAAACGCAAGGTTCACTTTTCACTGTATATTATGTAGTTAAAATGAATAAGAAAAGTGATTATGTGTCTATAAAAAAGCACGTACATCTGTTTGGGGAAATTCAATCTCCGTTTACATTTATCATTCTAAAAGCTGCCGTGACATTACATGGTGATTAACAGTTTTAAAACAAATTGTAAAAAGCACGATCATGTACGTAACATATAATTAAGTTATTAATGCTTTTTATTTGAGAATATAATACTTTTCAAGATCACAAGTTACATAATACTCACCGTTAAAACATTTTCCCGCAATAATCATGATCTGTCCAAGTTGAAATGAAAATAATTCCGCTAATAGTTCTGCTTCGTACACCACATGTAAAAGATAAATTTGAAAAATCACAAAGTTTCGTATTCATTCCTTACAAAAATGATTATGTTTTATAAGCAGAATATACTTATCTAAATTGTCTTTTTTACACAGAATTATTCGGGAGCCTTGAAAGCAATTCTACACATTTGTATAATTTTGCAGTTCTTCGCTCTTCGTTGTCACTATTTTAATTCACAATCAGATTAATTTCAAAAATTGAATAATTCATGCATTCTGTGGGATATATTATATTCTCTTCTTTCATAAACTTTATATTTTAATATAGACTTCATCGATATCATATTTCGAGTAAAATCATTATATCCTAACATTTACTACAGACTCTAAAAACCATTCATTTTAACACTTCAAATATTAATTAGTTTCGGTTAATTTTACAGATTCATCACAGGAAATCCTAAACATGGATTTGACACTTAACATCAAGCGCACATAACCCGAAATTAATTACGAGTTGGCCGCATTTCCATCACTGTCTAAAATTAGTGGGCGCATTTCTATTTGTTCGCAATTCGCTTGTGTCCAGTTTTATCTGTGCGTAATAAATATGTTTCCAATTCTATTTGTGCGCAATTGAGATGTGTCCGATTTTTCGTGTGCGCAATTGAAACGTTTCCGATTCTTCTTGTGTCCAATCATACTGTGTCCAAAAGATATGTGCGCAATGTGTACGTGCGCAATCGTATTGTGCGCAACTGAGCGCCTCCCTCAGGACCGTCGGTTGATCGACAAAATCACCGGCCTATCGGTAACCGGAACAATACCGACCGGCACGGTCGAATCGGCTCAATGCGTGGCACCAGTGCGGGACAGTGTGGTATACGCGCTGTTAAAACAATTCCAGGGTATTACGCGTCCCTCAGTGTGTGGCAGTGCGGTGAAACACGATGTGAAGCATCACATCGTGACGACACCGGGACCTCCCGTATCGCAGCGACCGCGGCGTCTCACGACGGACCGGCTGAAGGCGGCGAAGCGGGAATTCGAGTACATGCTGCAACAGGGCATCACTCGTCCGTCAAAAAGTGCCTGGGCATCGCCGTTACACCTGGTGCCCAAAAAGAATAGTGAGTGGCGTCCGTGCGGGGACTATCGCGCGTTGAACGCTAGGACGGTACCCGACGCGTACCCAGTGCCGCACATTCAAGACTTCGCGCAGAGTCTACACGGGAAAACTGTATTTTCGAAAATAGACCTAGTGCGCGCGTACCAACAGATCCCGGTCGCGGAAGCAGACATTCATAAGACCGCGATCACTACGCCGTTCGGGTTATTCGAATTCCCGGTGATGACTTTTGGACTGCGTAACGCCGCGCAAACGTTCCAACGTTTTATGGACGAGGTAGTGCGCGGGTTAGACTTTGTGTACGTTTACATTGACGATGTGCTGGTGGCGTCGGACTCAAAAGAGCAACACCTCGGACACTTGGAACAATTGTTCCAGAGGTTCGCCAAGTTCGGGGTAGTGATAAATTCGGCAAAGTGCGAATTTAGCGTCCCGGAGGTGCCTTTCCTCGGGTTCACGGTCGGCAAAACAGGGATTTGCCCGTTGGCCGATAAGGTGGAGGCCATCACTCGTTACCCCAAGTCGGTAAACCAAGCCGAACTCAGCAGGTTTCTGGGCATGGTAAACTTTTACCGGCGATGCATCCCTGGGACGGCGAACATTCAAGCTCCACTCGTGGCTTGCCTGTCATCAGGCAAGAAGAGCGAGCTCGTTGAGTGGACACCGGAGGCAGACTCGGCGTTCACGTGGACGAAGGCGGCTTTGGCAGCTGCAACCACACTGGTGCATCCGTCAGCCAAGGCCAAACTGGCCATGATGGTGGATGCCTCAGACATCGCGTTGGGAGCAGTGCTGCAGCAGTTCCGGCAAGGTACCTGGGAACCGCTTGCTTTCTTTTCTAGGAAGCTGAACCCGGCGCAGCGGAACTACAGCGCGTACGACCGAGAGCTGCTGGCAATGTACGCGGCGGTGAAATATTTCCGCCACGCGGTGGAAGGCAGGAATTTCACCATTTTCACTGACCACAAGCCGCTGACCTTTGCCCTCAGCCAGAAGCCGGAGAAATGCACACCGATTCAGTTCCGCTACCTGAACTACATCGCACAATTCACCACAGATGTGCAGCACGTCAAGGGCGCAGAGAACACCACCGCCGATGCTCTATCGCGCATCGAGGAAGTGGTTGCACCGGTGGATTTTCACGAGCTCGCTGACGCGCAAGGTTCGGACGCCGAGCTGCAGCAGTTGAGGGCAGATCCCCGAGGCCTGGTCATCAAGAAGATCCGCCTCCAGCAGCCCAGCATGGACGTGTACTGCGACATTTCCACCGGCCAGGCACGCCCACTCGTGCCGGCAGCTTTTCGCAGAGCCATCTTTAACAGCCTACACGGTCTGGCACACGCCGGACCCAAGGCAACCGTGAGGCTGGTCACGCAGCGCTTCGTCTGGCCGTCCGTCAAGAAGGATTGCCGCACCTGGGCGCAGACGTGCATGCAGTGCCAACGGGCGAAGATTTCACGACACGTGTCGACGCCGGTCGGGGAGTTCACAGCTCCCACCGCGCGTTTCGACCACATTCACGTGGACATCGTTGGACCACTGCCGCATTCCAGGGGCTACACGCACTGCGTGACCGCCATCGACCGCTTCTCCCGATGGCCGGAGGCGTTTCCAGTGGCTGACATCGGCGGGGAGACCGTCGCGCGAACGCTGTTCGCGGGCTGGATTTCGCGCTACAGCGTTCCACTGAGGATAACGATGGACCTGGGTCGGCAGTTCGAGTCCGTGCTATTCAAGACATGGGCACGAGCGCTGGAAGCGGAACACCATCGAACGACAGCTTACCACCCACAGGCCAACGGGGCCGTGGAACGTCTTCATCGGCAGCTGAAAGCGGCCGTCATGTGCCGCCAGGAGGAAACCTGGTCGGAGGCGCTTCCGGCAGTCCTGCTCGGCATCCGGGCAGCAGTCAAAGAGGACAGCGGGACGACACCAGCAGAAGTGGTATACGGGGAGACTCTGCGTCTACCCGGCGACCTGATTGCGGGCAACGACCAGGTGGGGCTATCCGTCTTCGTGGAGCAGCTGCGAGACCACATGAGGTCGCTTAAGCCGGCTCCGAAGGCGCACCACGGTCATCGACGGGTGTTCGTGTTCAAAGACCTCGACACGGCATCGCACGTGTTGGTGCGTCGCGACGCGGTTAAAAAACCGCTACAACCACCGTACGAGGGACCATATTTAGTTTTAAGCCTTAGTGACAAGAACTTTGTACTTAGAATAGGACAACGCGACGTAAACGTTAGCAAGGACAGGCTTAAGCCAGCATTTCTGGTCAGCGAGAACTAGTGGTACCGAACCATCATGTACAATACCAGCTAGAGCCTCCCAAAGACAGAGCAATTTTCCTGTTTACCGATAAATATCATGTTTACATCTAAGTTCGTGTTCCTGCAAAGTTTAATTAGTCGTTTGCATATATTTCGTAGTTATAGCACCGTGGAGTTATGTATATATGTTTATATTTTGTTTTTATATATATAGCGCGATATTATAGTTATAACCAAAGAGCAGAATTGGCATGTCAGTCTGCGTCTCACCCGCCATTACTGGCGAGGGGGGTGGTGTAGGGAGTATCGTTGACTCCCTAGTGCATCCGCTAGGCGACGCAGCGGGCGCCAATACGTAGGAGCACGACTCTAGGTGTCTAGGGATTTTCCCCGAGACACGCTCGGCGTCCTCCCTAGGCACCAGTCTCACTGAGTCTGCCGCCACGTGCAGATACCAATAAAGTTCCTTTGCCAACATACACGAGCCTAGTTCTTTTACCTGGATAGTAGGCCCCATACCTACAATATACAACTACATTTTTATTTTATTGCATCGGGTAACTGATCGAAAAATACATTCAGATATGTATAATAACATGACCTTGAAAGACCTTGATCTTCGAAAATTGAAGTTTTACCTTCAGATCAAGCTCAAGGTCATGTTATTATACATATCTGAATGCATTTTTCGATCAGTTACTCGATGCAATAAAATAAAAATGTAGTTATGTATCAAAAAACATGGATGACCTTGATAACTCCGAAAATATGACCTTAGGAAAAAAATATTCTTGCCAGATATTTGGTCTATTGATGATATACACATTACGCAACAAATATTTTTGCATCACAATAGCCGAAAGAGATGGTCCGCGCAAAGGAACGCCAATCTTCGAGGATCAAGGTCATGTCATTATACATATCTGAATGTATTTTTCCATCAGTTACTCGATGCAATAAAATAAAAATGTAGTTATGTATAAACAAACATCGATGACCTTGACAACTCCGAAAAAACTGACCCTCGGAGAAAAATATTCGTGCCAAATATTTGATCCATTTGTAGCGGCTAGCTGGGCGCCGGAAGAGAAAGATTTATGGTTTATGGTCTGCCGAATTCTTTACTAACACGGCGAGTAACGAAGACCCCGCGAGCATGGTGAGGCAGTTACGCGAACACTTCCGCGACGTTCGCCCGGTGCCGGGATCGCGTCATGGTGGCAACAAAGTGTTTGTCTACAAAGACCTAGCGACCGCCTCACACGTATATCTGCATACGGACGCAACGCAGACCCCATTACAGAACGCGTACGAAGGACCCTTCACGGTTATTTCACGTAACGGGAAGAACTTCAAGATTCGCGTGCGCGGAAAAGACACGACGGTAACCATCGACCGCCTTAAACCCGCGTACACGGTAAACGGTGACGAGACCGTACAACGCGAAGAGCCGCAACCAACGACCGAGCCGACCCTCGCGCAGGTACCTGTGCACACGCGCTCAGGTAGACGCGTCAGATTCCCTGACTACCTGCAGGTCGGAAAGTGACACAACCGTGCCATGTTGTAAATATTGTAAACTTTGTAAATAGCCAGCTACATTAAGAATAGGTATAGATTACCCGGTAATTAGGATTAAGTTAGGATAGCATTAGCACTGGTAAGGGGGTGATGTAGCGGCTAGCTGGGCGCCGGAAGAGAAATCTTCAGCGCATCAGCGCCGAGAAAGATTTATGGTTTGCACAGCATAAGACGCTATTTGTGAGAAAACGTCTTTAACGTTTTTGGCCACTTAGCGGTCAGATGTGTCCTTGTAGTTTCCAGTGACGAACTCAATAGCGCAAATGGATGCCATAAATTTTGGGTAGTCTAAGGGTCTCCAGCCTAGAGTGTCCCAGCGACGCGTGCCTGGTTTCTATCACCCGGGAAAGCTGGGCCCGTTGACATAAGCCAGCAGTCACGTACCGCACTTAGCACGGGGCCCGGAAGACACCCCGCTGCATCACCAAAATTAGTTTTTAACAAAACGACGCGCTCACCCTTCTCACGCACGAGAGGCGTGGAACGTGGGCGTGTTATGCAAAATGCACGGATTGGTGGAAGTTCCTCGCAAGGACTTCCACCAATCAGTCGACAAGCATTTTTGAGATTGAAGGCAGCAGACTACCGACGCGAGCTCTCCAGTCAAGCAGTCTAGTCAGAGCCTAGTCTCCGCCAAGTCATGGCTACAGTTCAGTCCGAGTCAGTCGCTGTTAAGTCACAGCCGGTAGATTTACAATCGCGCTAATCGATCTACCCCGGACGCTATCGCGACTTCACATCACTCATAATAAATAAACGACTCAGCCACGAACCTGATTTGAACATTATTTGAAGGTACCCGCCTCCGATAACCCAGTTCCTTCACATTGACTCCATGCACATTACGTAACAAATATTTTTTGCATCGCAATAACCTGAAGAGATATTTAGGTGTTCTTATTTAAATGGACCTCCCTGTATACAAACCTGGTTATAATGAAACCAGCAGCCTTTTACACAGCTTAATGGAAATTGTTGCTGCAATGTGTTCATTGCTGCAATTTCATAATCTGTCATTGTCATTCTTAAATTCTTATTAAGCATAGGAGATAATTCATTAATTTTGCTCCGCAGTGTTGTATACATAGCCTTTGTTAATGTCTGTAGCAGCTAAACAGCGGCGGAAAAAAGCCAGCGTTTTTCCTCAGCAGCGGGCAAGAAGGAGAACACACCGCGTCTTTCTCCTTGTCACCGGGTCAGCTGCTAGCCCAAAACATAAACGCAATGCGAATAAAAGTCGACAGGTTATCGAACCCAAGCCGCGTAGACAAAGGTCCCACGTCTCTCCCCGCTACACCGCAAGCGAAAATATAACACTACGCAACTGTCAACGCGACACAGATTACCGAGCATTCGCAAGATTATCGGGACATTCACGCGATCTATTGTAAAGGCTTATACCTCCGTTTCACACGTTTTACAGTTGGACAAATAAAGTGTAATTGTATTTTATACTGTCTCCGATCATTTCCACATGTCTCACACAGTACGAAAACAGTAGCAACTCCCTTTTAAAATAAAGCTTTCATAAGTATAAATTGGAATATTGGACAAACATGTATACATATCTCTATACTGGTTATACAAATGTAATCATTGCACAAGTGCATTAAAATAATATATATACATAAATTGTTGTACTCACAGTATCCATATACTGAATGTGGATAATATATAACTGTGCTATAGGTGGCCGAGTAGGTAAAACCTTAAAAAATAAAATAATTATGTATATCATGATATAAATATAAATTCTTCATACAATATATGTTCTATAGAAAAATATTTTGGACAAGTGTATAGTCTCTTGGAAACAACATTCTGATAAGTACATTTTGTTGCGTATCAACGCATAGAGGACATGTGATCGTCAATTTCATTTTTTAAAATGGAATCACATATTTTTTGTTGCATTATTTGATACAGTTCGCCATTTTTTTAGAAAAAAGGTACTAAATCGTTTATATTGAATAATAATGGGTTTAACCGATATTTATTTTATGTAGGTCTCGAATGAAAATGGAAAATTAATCACAATTTTACTTAAAATGGTTTAGTATTTTTGCATAAAAGGCAACAAGCTTCGTTGATTGGTTCATTAAACTACATAGCAGTCCGTTTAAAAAATTTATGTCACTTTAATATAAGCTCCACACATTCATCAATAAAGAAACCGAGTTATATACCAGATTGTAGCTTCTTAGAATCGCTCCCTTCTTGTCTGAATTACTTTTTTTATACAAAAGCATATAGTATATGTGTATGGTGCATTTATATGAGAAGCATTGGTTTTTCAATATTGCAAAATGTTTGATGTAGTGGAGACAAATTCAACAAAGACATATTTATAGAAAGAAGCATTATCAACATTTCTCATAAAAGCGAATTGAGGAAAGAGAGCAATAAATTAATTGTAATTTAATTTTAATTGTAATTAACTGTAATTTATAATCTAAAATATATCAAAATTATATTTTACAATGTACTAATAAAACATCATATTGACAATAAATGTTAATTTTGCTCCTACTGCTTCAAACACTATCTATTTTTACATAATTCATAAAATTAAATCACATATACCAATATTTATGTTACTTACAGAGAAAATACCATCAGCATAAATACATTGAGAGGTATTAAGGGTCTGTAACAGCATTTCAGTGGAAAATAAAATTGCTACTTTACCATCTCCATTGCTTATCATTATTTTATAAATATTTTCCATAAAAGAAGAGGTTCTTAAATATTCGTATAAAGCAGCTAAACATGGTGGAATGGGAGGGCAACTTTTCTGTCTCTCACGAAGAAGTGTGGCTTTCACACTATTATACGAAAGCACAGATGCAGCGTCAGGATATCTGTTGGAATAGAAAAAGTAATGGTGGCGTTGCTAAACGGTAGGGAAGCCGGGGCAACTTACTTGCAAAGAGGCCACGTGATGGCTAACAGTTAGTGAATAAGTCTTAGACTATAATTGTTAACGTTAAGACATGTAAATAACCCACTCACTCTAAATATCCCAACAATATCTTTCATAAAAGAAAATAAATTACTTAATCCACAATTTATATACACATACATAATTTAAAGACTACATTTTACAGTGCACACTTTTTAATAAATACTAGAAACTAATACTTACTTTCTACAAACATCGTCGAATATTTGCTTCAATGGAAATGCCGTTTCTCGACAAAGCTGAAGCATTTCGTGCTACACTTTCTGTTGATCGATCCTATGCAAAAGTTTCGAATGATTGTGATCGTGTAACAATCTAATACAACCATCACCGACGTCCATTATTGCCCCGCGACACCCCGTAGTACGGCGTGTATTACAGCGAAAATATTTTTTGTGCGATTGTCTTTATTATACGTATAATTATTATATATGTAAATAAAGCTACCGACCGATTTTCCGGGAAGTTTTTCCATTTTTAAAACAGCACGTAACAGTGAAAGTAGCACAATATAAATAATACAAACCACTATAAGAGAATTGAATAGCAAATGAACATGTATGAAGTTACGAACAGAAGTATCTGAAACAAACGAAAGTTAAGGACAAAACAAATGACTACAGAGACCGTGTGTAAAGCTAGGATTGGTTCATTTATTTATTTATTACTTACTTCACTCATATATATTTTTTTATTCCGAAGTCTTTCACATGCACGAAAATAGAACATTTTCATCTAAATAATATACACCTAATTCTGTTTTTACACGATAGATATGTTCCCGAAGAATACGTATAAAAAAATGTACACGAATTTTCTTCGGGAACGTATCTATCGTGTAAAAACAGAATTAGGTATATACAATTTTGCACTAATAAAGAGTAAATGATAGTAAAGATCTATTACACGACAATTGGGCATTTACGTTCTATATTCCAAACATAAGTGAGCATATAATAACAGAAAAACGAATAAGACTTGTACATTCTGTATGTATCTTTCATGTTTTCACAGATGCAGCATACAATCAGATTTGAATACAATTAAAATCCACAATATATAAATACATATAACAAATACACATATAAATACATATAAAAAGTTTTATAGAAAAATTAGTCAGTAATCAGATCAGAATAAAATATAAATTGAAAAAACTAGTGAAAAATTTTCTATCTAGTAGAAAATTGAGATCACTATATATGAATATATGTATTTTTTTAAAATACTGGAGTTGTTAAGTTCAATAAGTATTAGGTCAGAAGCTATGAATTTTGTTTGAAATGCCTATATACTCAAAATAGTGTGCCGTGTAGTGAAACTATAACATAATGGTGTCACAAAAGCTAGGATAAGTTGCATTTAACAACACACTTTAAAATGACATGCAACATACAGTATTCTAGAACGAGGAAATATTATAGATACATTGATGGAAAATATAATGATGAAAATTTTTTTCTCAATACACAGAGGCAGAGAATTTTATTTTCAGTATCTCAATATCAGGTTCTCAAATCCTTGGTAGTCCTCAGAGAATTTTATTTGACACAGATTGCATCGTCTGTAAAATATAATTAAAGAAATCACAAAGTATCATGTTCATTGAATTTGAACTAACTATTTACAGATAGAATTTACTTATCTCAAATATTTTAGTCAGATTTTAGCATCCAATTGGTATAATATTCGGACTTCACCATAAATGTACAGAGTATTGTGTACTCCCTGTGATGTAGTGCATCCCACAGGGATGTACTCCCTGTACAGCTCGGCGACCCTCGGCTTCGCGTCGCCGCCTAGAAAATGGCGGCGACGGACGCGGGTGTACCGGCGGCGGGCTCCGCCGGCTGAACTGCGTAATTTGTCCAGCTCCCCCGACCACCAGTAGACTGACTTTCACGGGGGCTGAGCTCGGACCCGGGGCATCGCCACGTCGCAAATCATTTGCAACGTGTCCCGGATCCAAGCCGCCCCCTCTTCTACCCCGCGCTCCCTGGCCGAAGGCCAGGCGGAGCCGATAATCACGGCGCTCAGTAGGTCCCCGTCCAGTCGTTTCAGCGCCCATCTGGGCGCCGACGGGGTGCCACGTCGGAGGGGCGTGTCCACCGGCGAGTCCGAGGCCACCACCACGTTCATCAGGAAGTTGCAGTGGTCCGCCTCCACGTCTATTCTCTCCCCCGCCTTGGAGGTGGGTGTGGGGGGAGCGGTCGGCGCACCCCTGGCAATCCCCCCCGCCGCGCTTTGGGGTGGCGCCAAACCGCCACCCCCTTTCGCGCCCTTCTTTGCCTTTGGAGGCGGAGAGCAAGCTTTGCTTCCCGCCTTGTGGTTTGCCGGCCTCCCGAGGACCGCGCAAACCACGCAGTGGGGTGGGGCACTGCAATCCATCGCCCGGTGGGTTGCGTCACCGCAGCGGTAACAGTGGCCGCCGCAGTCGACCGCCGCTGTGCACCGCTGCCGGACGTGGCCCACGGCCCGTGAGGCGTAATTCCGCCTTCTTCACGGGCCTGGCGACCTTGACACCCATGTCCCCCAGGACAGCGGCCATACTGGCCGCCAGGACATCGCCCTTGGGGCCCCCATCGGCACTGGGGACCTCGATGATGAGGCCTTCGATTACCGCCCTCTTCCACTGGAGGGCTGCGATGCCGAGGGCGTCCAGGTCGATGCCCTGGCGAGCCCTCTTTACGGCCTCCTCGTACGAGGCCTTGCTCCCCACGGGGACGGTCAGTGTGACCGCCGCCGCGCGGGGAGGGGCATTCACTTTGGCCGCTGCCTTTCCACACTTCGGGGCGGGGGCAGCGGACTTTTTGGCCTTGGGGGCAACTGCCGGCGCCTTGGCCACGGCGGCCGCAGCCTTTGCCGCGGCCTTGCCCCGCCTACCCACCACGTCTACCCAGGTTTCCCCAACTGGTGCAGGTATAGGTGGCGGGGCCGGGCAAGGGGCCGTCGGTCCGGCAGGAGGGTCAAGAGTGGCAGCAGGGGCGCTCCCCTTCGCGGCATTCCCGCCTTTCTTCTTCTTCTTCTTCCCGTCCACTCGTAGCACCAGGGCAGGGGTCGGCATCAGGGGCGCTGGCGCTGGAGCCAGCGGCGCCGCCAGAGGCGTGGGGGGTGGCGGTTGAGGGGCTGTCCGAGCACCGAGCCCGGCCGCGCGTCGCAGCTCCCTCCGCATTTCTTCGCGGAGGGAGCTCAGGCCCGCCTCCATGAGGGCCCGCATCTGGGCCATCATATTGACCGCCGCGACACCCTCACGGGGCGCACCGAGGGACACAGGTTTCGGGGTGTCCCCGCTGGTGCTAGAGGCGGGTGTTGACGGCAGGGCGGGAGCGTCGCGCAACCTCTTGGTGAGCATCAGGTCTCATTTCATCGCCTCGAGGGTTTCGCGGGTATCCCGCAACTCCCTCTCCAGTTCGGCGTTTCTCTCCCGCAGGATCGTCTTTTCGGCGAGAGAGGTGGGGTCGGAGCCCGCAGCAGGGTGTCCCCCTGGACACCCCTCCGTTCCAGCTCCCTGAACACCGTTTCTATCACCGCGGAGCAGATGCGGAACGCCTTCTGAAACGTCCCTTTCAGATTTCCGCTCCTCCCAGCCAGGTCGGCGACCTCGCGTGACTGCTCTATTCCAAGGGCGGTCAGCTCCCCAGGGAGGAGGACACCGGGTGGGTCCCTCCGCCCGGGTCTTATAGCGTAGACAATGGGGGAGGCTTACCCCCTTCCTCGGGTATTATGTTAGCTGGGAGGTGACCTGTTGAGTACCCGCGTGATCCAGGCACCTCCCCTTTAGCTTAGATGGGCTTCAGTTTTTAGTGGGTCGTCTCTGGGGATACCCCCCAGAGATAGTCCCATATAACCCCGGCTTCCTCCAGGGAGCCGAAACCACCTCGAGGTGACGACGGAGGTGATCCTCAGGGTTGGCTGTGTGACTCGTACGCCTCGTACGTGTCGCCATACGGGCACGCCTCCTGAGTAATCAGGGGGTGCCCGTGTGTTACGACGACTCACGTTCGTTCGGAAAGGTCGCAACGAATCCGTGCCACCACCGATAACATCGCGGCGTGAGGAACGCGAAATTCTTGACGACGAAAGGAACCCAGACGTGGAGCTAGAGTAGGGTTACTGCGAGTGCCTACGCGGTGGCACGATAGCTCAGGGTCGTGATACAATAGTGGTGAACACATGCGTACTATCAATATAATAATACGCGTCGACGATTGTAAACAGTTCTAGGAGAAGAATATATAATCATTTTACGCCAGATCGTCTCTGAATAATTCAAAGAGTAGTTAAAACCTCTCCGTCTTCCAGTGCTTGGAGGCACGAACCTTGTACTATAAGGATCGTAGCCGTCCCTTTATCGCTATCGGTATACGCACATACATACGGATCTTTACACGTGCACTAACGTACGTACGTCTCCTGAGAGATTGGCAGCGCACGTGTGATCGGCGATCGTCTACGACCTCGCGTGGAAGCGCGGCCGGTCGGAGACGGGTTCCGTACTGCCTAATTCACTCCACCAACACCGGAGAGCACCCGAACCCACTGTATAGTGACGACGAGTGCGATCCTCAGGATTGGCCGTGTGAACGAAGCTTCGTACGTGTCGTCATCCATGCACATCCCCCGACCTCTCGGCCCTGTTTGCACGGGTGTTACGACGACCACAGTCGTCCGGTGGAGTCGCGACGACAGGATTAAGTGCGGTCAAAATTGCCCCACCAACGCCGGAGAACGCCCGAGCCCACTGCGAAGTGATCGCGGGTGTCCTCCTCAGGGTTGGCTGAGCGACCGTAGCCTTGCACGTGTCGTCACACATGCGCGCCTCCTGAGAAATCGGCAGCGTGTATGTGTGTTGCGACGGTCCTCGGTAACGAGGGAAGGGTCGCTCGGATGCGTCGGGACGATCAGGATCGAAGGTACTTACCAGCACACCGATAGTAAAAATAAACGGTTACAGGGCAATGGACCGCACTACCTCCATATAGAGACGGCGGACTTTCAACTGCGGCCCCCGATATTAGGTAACAACCGCTGCGGATGCTGTCCTCTCTAATCGGGGGGCGAAGAGCTCGAAATGCTCCACGAAACGCCAGCGGCTGTCGATGACCAGGCCCAGATACCTCATACTGGGCCCGATCTCGAAGGAGGTGTCGACGACGCGAATCCAGAGGTCTTGACCCCGGGGCGGCCGCCACGACCGAGACGATCCATACAACCAGATCGCCTCGGTCTTTGCGGCGGCCACGGTAAGCCCCATCCTCCGGATTCGCCCGACCACGCTGTTCAGGGCAGCGTCTGCCAGGTGCCTGGTTCTCCTCCAATCCTCCCCCTCCGCGTACACCAGGGTGTCATCCGCATAGCAGATTTTATTTTAATCTGCTTCCATATTTTAGTTTTATACGTTTTTTCTGTCCTTGACCTTGAATGACCTTGGACTAATTATAGTCACTGAATTCCTAATGAAAGGGACTATCATTGTAGGTGTTTAAAAAATGGTGGTTCATTTAAAAAAGTCAAGGTGACCTTGATATCTCCAAAAAAATGACATAAAAACAAAATCTTTTTTTGCATCGTGTCAGCCCCATTGTACCATTCAACTTTGTCCTACCATATTCTACGTATCTTTAGAAACAACAAAGATATTTGAGGTGCTAACGTTTGGTGACTCACCCTGTATAAATATACTTATAATCTGCAGTTATTATTATATGCTTCGTGTTGAAATTTTCCACTTTTAGCTCCAAAATTGTTATTTTCTTACGTGCGTTTAAACGAATTTTGCTTACTGTACGCATAGCTACGGCCCACAGTGGGACAAAGTGACGAAGTTTGTGTCAAAATCAAAGAACTTTTGATAGAAATGAGATAGGGTAATGATTTTTTTTTAAATTAAAGTTGAAATATTGCAGAATAAGGAAAAAATAGAAAGATTGTGGTACCAACGTTTTTAATTTTGAAAATCTGTGTTAAACTTGGAATATTTCAACAAAATTGTGATTTGACTAATACCATGCACAGTCAGAATTTTTTTTTGACATTTTATACATCATTCCCCGTAGATTTTATCAGGCTGATTTCAAATCCGGTTGCAAAATTTGTGTAACTCCTCAGGATTTTGGAAAAAATCGATTTATAAAAAAAAAAACTAATGAAATCATTATTTTTTCGTTGAAATGATTTTATAACAAACTGGTTTGAACGTATATTGTATTCCTATACAATATGGAACACGATTGAAATAAACATAATGAAGTATTTAAACGTTTCGAGTTACTTACAAAACATGAAACTCTTTACATCTCGCGATCATTTGACGTATTGCTGTCATTGTTTTTGGCACTCCTTGTACGCTGCGTGTGGCTGTAATGTAATTTAAATTAGATATCTATCTTCCATAGTTATATTTGCATTTACACAGGAATTTGTGTCGCATTTACACGTGTGGCGCAAACGGGTCGGATACAAGCTCGCAATGAATATTTTCGTTTATATAATATAATAAATATAATTTATATAATATTTATATGTTTATATAATATAATAATATTATACTAACCGAACCAAACAGTTTCCGTGAATGGTTTTTTTTTTACCAGAAACGTCTGTGGAATTCGATACTGTACCTATAATAAATTCTTGCTAGATAAAGGATTTTTCACATAAATACAAAAATGGAACGTGTAAAGTATGCGCGTCACCTCTTTTTCATACTTCATCAAACATTCACGACTATTAAAAGGTACAAAAAAGTATAATTGGCTATAAGGATTAAACGGGGAAACCGCACTAGAAAACTATCGAGGTTGCGGAGTACGGTAAGTCCACGCAGTGGTCCTCGCTCTTTTACATTTGGCAGAATTTCGCGAGTTGGTTTGAACACATTTCGAGGGAGAACGACACGTGTGCACGACGCCGACCTCGCGCCCACGCGGTTTCGCGAGATCGCGGATCCGTGAGCGTGCACGTTGTCACCCCGTCTCGTTCTCCAAATTCCGCATGCCGAGGCGTTTCCTCGTATCGTTTCAAGGCGAAGTCTTCCCTCGGAGGAGCCGCAGTCGTAGTAAATTGCAGTCGTTCGCGTCGTGTTGCGCCCGTTGCCGTCGCGTACGTTCTCTTGCTCCGGTTATCATAGGTTTCCCTCGTCGAGCATTGTATCGGATCGCGCCGCGAAACGCATTCCGTCATCTAGGCGTCCGGCGTGGATTCTCCGCTCTCGCGCTTCGTGTCTCCGCTCTCGTGTCGTCTCGGAGTTTATCGCGAAAGTCTCTTGTAATTGCGCCGTCCACCAGCGTTCCGGGGAGTCTCGCCTCGGCGAGCGCGTCTCTCTCGCGCCGAATTACCGCGCGAGCACGGAGATTTGTTTTAATAATAAGGACCACCTCGCGCTGCGATACGACCACCCTTTCGCAATCTTGTATGAAGAGCGCGGGCTCTCGGGTGCGGCCACTTAGCCGCGTATTTTGTATCATTGACGACCAACAATAAATTAATAGAGCCCATTTCCCGTTTCGTTATTTCCGACCTGCGAGATCTGCCCTGTCGTGAGGGCTGTCCCTGCTATCCCCGCGTCCGAACCCCAGACCCCTTTCGCGTCTTTCGTCCGTCTCGCGGTTCTCGATGGCCCGCATTTCGCGTGGCACCCTTCCGGTGCCTGGCGCCCGAGCAGTAGGCTCTCTTTTCGGTATCGGGTCATCGAGAACGCGTTAGTACCGGGAGGACAGCGTATTCACGGCCGTACACGGCCCGGCCTCAGTGCCCGTAAATTCCCGGAGTTAGCCCCGTTCCCGCCTCCCTACGCGGTGAAAAGGGCCAACGTTACAGGATATATACAGGAGAGTCCCCTCCATCTTTTGACTCAAACTTGAACTTTCTCGCATGTTTAGTTTTCGCGTAACACCTCATTTTTTACGAAGATCATGCATTTTTACGAAAACCAATGTTCTTCGAAAAACGTTAAGTGATAGAGCAATTCTGCTTCCGAATTTGGTCTTAGAATGACAAAGTTTATAAGAAACGTCCAACAGTTATTGCTGAACAAATTTTGCGTTGTACAGTGTAATCTTCTATTAGCAAATATTTCATTGCACTTAACAGACAATAATTTCCTCGACAATGTTTACATCGACACTACTTCACCGCTATATGTTTTCACCGCCAGTCTGTTTTTATTGACATTGTGATTTCACCGACATCGGTTTTCATTGACATTCTGATGTCACCGACATTAGTTTTCATGGACATTTTGTTTTCACTGACATTTTGATTTCATTGACATTAGTCTTTATCGACACTTTGTACCAATTCGATTCGCGTAAACGACTCGTGGACATTCTATTTACTTACTGATCGGATATTTTTAAAACCATTTCTTAGTCATACGTCAGTTCAATTTCAGAAAATGTGGGACCGAGTACGCATCCGTTCTTAATAAAATGACACGCAGGAATCAATGAAAGCCATTTAAGCTATTATACTTTATAAGTGTGTTGTTTATCTTTTAGAAAATCATATAGGGTCTACACATTGTAATAATGCAAGATATAAGTAACATGATTGTTAAAGGGGCAAATACACATGTTATATTGCACTCGTACCACATTTTGACATACAGGAAACTTTAATTTTCACACACACTTACTAAATTCAGGTAGCTCGAATACACGATTAATAGAAGCTTTACTGCCTCCTGCGATGAGAGCATGATTTCAAAAAAGGAAGGAATGTAATGGTTGAAATTTTGAAAGTATATGTAGGTAAATGTAATGTAGGTATACTGAAAAGCCCTAAAAAGAAACTAGAATGCTTTCCTGGTTAATTATGTTGTGGATAGGGTCTATTTATCATTAACTACACTTTGCTGGCGAACTTACTTTAATCTCTATATGTACATGTAGTGTTCGTGACTGTACAATTTACGCGAGGTATCATCGGACAACGCTCGACGACTGTCTACAAAATACGACGTGTGTCTCGCGACGACTTCTGACTGACTCCTCGAAAGTCCTGTACAACTTAATTCTAACGCCTTCGTTTGCCCTGGTAAAAATCCTAAACAACCCTGATTGGCTAACCCACGCTTTGGGTCCTTCCAATCAGAGCTGTTCTTTTTCTTCGTCTCACCCCCGTTCCTTCCGCCCTTGGCGTGTTTGTTTTCGGAACGGCGAGGTGATCGGAGAAGATGATGGGACTTTCCTCCGGGCCACCCATGCTTGACCCAAGTGTCGATAGACCGTTGGGTCCGCTTCAAGTGCCCTTCAGTTCGTCTCTTAATTTACGACGGTCTCAGTTTGCTATTGAGGACTTTGGGACAAAACTCTAATAAACATACTTCGACTAGGTCTGGAAAATGTCCACTCAAAAATAGCTTCGTCGAACGAGAGTCGTAAATTGCGTTGGCCGTTTGCACGAAAGAAAGACTCTTTTGTGTGCGTGCGACCGGACGCTACAATGTAACTAAATTAAACTTTGAACCCCGTTTCGTTTAACGGTACTTATCTAGCGCACAGTGGGCTAGGAGTCTGCTTTTTGTGGCCAAAAGTCAATTTTTCAAATTTAATGTATTGAAACTTTAGGAAGGCTTTGGTGTTCTATGAAATGAATGTAATACCGGACAGACTTGTAACGACGTTTATTTGAAAGGGCCTACTGCCTAACCGTTTCGACGAGAGTGAGCTCTAGACTCCAGTCTGTCTCCTGTTTTACACAATGTCTTTTAGTCTTTGATTGGTGGGGGTGTCTTTGCACCCCCACTTTTATGAATCGCACTGTAACGGAATTTCCATCGACCGCACACCTTCAACATGCAGTGTGCATCGTCAGGTAACAGGCTCTTTGCCTTCGCGGGGTTCCCGTACCATCGATTTGGACCGTTAGAAATTCGGGGTTTTTTATGACTCTTTGCGAGGGCTCTTGAGGCTGTCGCTAATAAAATCTAATTGCAACCCCAGGAGGCGTTTTAATGACTCTACCTGACAGTTTCCTCAAAAATCGCTTCAATTGCCGCCTGAGTCCTAAAACCTCTCCAGCATCTGCATTGCACGTGTCAACTTTATTATATGCAGCTGGCCGATACAAAACAATTTTTCCCTTATAAACTGGCAACCCTTTAACACTCTCAAATCCACAATATTATTCATTTCAGATGATTCTGTGATGAGATACAGCGTTGTAAATAAAAAAACATAAAATTCAAAACAAACTTGAATGTTCCGTCTCAAGACGAAACAGATGTGTTATTATGTAAACATTTGGATGGCAGACTTCGATTTGCCACTTTTCTAATTGCACTAGCAATTAAGGGGGCCGGCAGGCATTTGGCCTTGACTGTCACGCTATGTTACGCTGTGCCTTTTTCCTAGACATTTTACGTCTTAAATATGTAAGTTATCACTTAAAAATGCATACCACCGTGTTTGTACATGTCTTTGCTACGTCTACGAAGTTTCAGTACGGATTACCGATAACCATTGTTTTACGCGTCATCGCATAGGTATTTATTACCCAACACGCAATATTAGGTCACGGGCGTTCCCGTTTGTAAATAGCTTTCACCAGAATATGCCGCTTATTGTTACTATATCTTGGTTTCCAACATTCATTTGTCTCGTCCAAACCACGCCGTTATTCAGCGCCTGGATGCACGAATTCCTTTCGTCTCGAAAATCGGGGCAGTAACTAGCCCCCACGAGCTAGCTTAGATTAACCTTGGGGAACCAAAATAGACGTAAAAATAAGTTATACAAGAAATCGGTTACAATATACTCTAATGATAAGTATCATAAGGACACGAAAGGAACAATAAATTTTTTACATCATTACAAATTCTCTCATCTAATTATTTGTAAAATGTGAACATAATTAAATACAATAATTAAACATAAAATACATACCTGTCTTTTTTTAGAAGGAAATAGTATGTGCTAAGGATGTTATTAAATACTGAATACTGTTGTCGATTGCCAAGAATACGATTTATTCGTTCATCTTTTAAACGGCCTTCCTTTCTTCGCCTTTTAAAAGGATCTCCTCGAAGTAGTGATTCTATCAAATTTTCTACGGTAGCTTGTTCTTTTTGTATGTGAGTAATTAATTTAAATAATCCGATATTACGTCGATCAACTAACGATTGCCACCATCTATGCCATGACTCTGCAGAGTTTTATGTTCTTGGCAAGTTATGAATTATATTATCATGCAGAGAATATATTCCAGATGGAAATCGTGGACAATGATCCACAATTGAACCGTAGTGACTCGATCGCTAGCACGTCCCGGGAAAAACCCTGACTTTTATAGGACGGGAATTACCCGTAGGATTTTTACCTAGGCCCGGTGCGAGTCAGCTGAGGATGGGCCCCGTCCCGTCTGCAAATGTCCTTGGTTCGTGACGAGTCCAGCTATTTCAGGTATGCATACATACCTGATAGCTGGCCCCGCACGACTAAGAAATTTTCCACGGTACGTTTCAGCATCTGGCGGAGTTTCCGCGGACGACCCTTCGTCTCCTTTTCATGGGACTTGTTGTCCTTTGTTAAGAACAAAATAAATGTAGGAATAGGATTTTTATAGATAAAAAGTATCTGCCCTTTATTTGTAGAAGTGTCGAAAATTACAATAATATCGCGAGAGAAGAACAATAAAACGTATCCGTATTCGTGGTCCTTAAACGTAAGCCGTAAATCGTAATCGTAATCGTTAATCCTTTATCGTAAGCCGTGAGTTGTAATCGTTCTAATCGTTAATCGCGTTCTCGTGATACTCCCGTTGATCGCGTTTTCGTGGTACTGTCGTTTATCGCGTTTCCGTGGTTCCGACCGTATCGTCGCGTTTTTCCAAAAGACGTCCGGCATTTGACGATCGGGTGCGCGACGCTTGTTTATCACGCGAAGGCAACGACCCGGTCAGCTGATGGCCTTCACAGCTGATGCGATCATTCCCACATAAATAATCCTCCGAATGCGTCGGAGAGCCTCATTGACTTTACCGTCACTCAGTCTTCAACAACGCCGCTTCCGCATTGCGCTATCTCGAGATCTTCTAATTCCGTACCCGAAGTGTATACCCTGTGCGAGACTTGAATAAAACTTCGTGTTTGAAAATTCGAAAGTGGATAGTCCTTAAAGGCTTTTCATTTCACCCGCACCCTATCCATTTCAGAACCATTAGGCCTATGACGAACGCTACCGTGCACGTAGTACTTATCGAAACATTGAGGAATCATTTCACTATCGGTTGGAAATAAGGTTTCTAAATTATTCGGAATTTCGGAATTTCTGAAGCTTGTAAAAATGTTAGGCATAAATCTGCTGAATTAATAAACTAAATTGTGCATCAGTCCCGTATTTTCGTGTTAAACCGCTACATTGTACTTTACGGTATATGGTGTGACGTTGTACAAATCACGTCGCCCCTTTGGCGCCCCAAATAACCGAACGAAGGGACAGGACTGCCCGAAAACAACGTTATCGCGAATAGAACCACGGCTCGATAGGTTAGGACGCGCTCCCCGAGGAACTCCCGAATCAACGGGAAACTCGCATTTTCACACCTTTCGCGCGCGCCGAGCCCGGCAAGTTTCAGGTAGGCGAACGGCACCCCGGTATCCAGCCGACCTGAAGAAAGGGCACAGCGCTCCGCGGGACCACCTACGCCAAACCATGGCAAATACGAAAATCCGGTGCACCGGTAATGTCGAGGAATGGGCGACGCCACACACGGGCCAGACAACCCGGAGGTGACGAAGCGGGACGAAGGCCCCTGTCGACCAACCGACAACACATTTCGCGGTCCTGCCGCCACCTCACCTAGCCATTTGCAAGGGGCCTCGGCGAGGGTGGTGTAGGCGTCCCCCCCTTCTCCCTACCGGGGGAGATCGCGGATCTACCCCGAGTTCCAATTTTGGGATGATTTTCGCGTAAGGTCTGGGGCCCAAGGACCCGACGTAGGCACGATCCTGCGGGTTACGAATTTCGCGCCAGTCGCGCGCCCTATTAGAGGAAAAGCCGGACTAGGGCGCGGAGTGGGGATACGAGGACCCTGTCGTAACGCGAACGGACCCGGAGGAATTACTGTCGCGGTGACTTCCGTACCGAGTCGCACCCGGAAAATACCGAGCCAGCGCAGACCGCCGTGTAGTTCGTGATACCGCATTCGTAATACCGATTGCCGTAAACGCGAAGTGCGTGCGCTCTACTATACCGAGCTGCAGCGGTCCCAGGATCTCGATCCCGTCACGAGTCGAGCGTAGAAAACCGGAGACCATCCCGAGCGAGACGGGCAGAACCGCGACCGAAGGCGGAATTATATCGAGAGGAACGGTGAGTCCCCTAAGTGACCGTATTCGTTTGTCGAGTTGGGTCGCCAGGCTCTACCGAGGAACCGACGAGGTCGGCCGACGACGATTCCGTGCCCTCGCGGCAACGCGAGCTGCCGGATCGCCCGTCGGGCGCGTAATATCGCGTCTCGTTCCCCGAGTTTTCGCGTGCCGGGGCGCTTCTCGCCTCGGACATTCCGCTCGTACCGAATCCGTCGGTACTTGGAGCCGCGGCACCGGGTTCCCGGAAAAATACCGTGCGGAAGTCTTCCTCGGAGGAGCTGCCGCCGTTAACGTTTGCAACCGTCCGTCCGTTACGTTACTTCTCGCGTTATTCCTATCGAGCCGTCGCGTAGCCTATCGTGAAGTTTTCGCCGAGCGTTCGCCGTCCGTCGGAACCGAAACCGCGCCGCGACAGTCATACCGTAATCGCGCCGACCACCTGCGTGCCGCGAATCTCTCGCTTCGGCGAGGGGCAATTCTCGTGCCGATCTACCGCACCCCCCGCGGCGTATTTTACCGATCGACAACAGCGCGTTGCGAACCCTCCACCTTATCACAAACTTTGTACGAAGAGCGCGGGCTCTCGGGTGCGGCCACGTGGCCGCGGCTTTGTAAGATCCGACGCCAATAAAATTGTAGAGCCAAGCCCGACTATCGATCTTTTCACCTGCGCGATCCGCCCTGCCGTGAGGGCTGTCCTCGCTCCCTTCCGTGTCCGAACCCCCGACCCTTTTCGCGCCTCTCGACATTCTCGCGGTTTCGCGTGGCACCCTTCCGGTGCCTGGCGCCCGAGCAGCAGGCTCTTTTCGATTTCCGAGAACCTTCGGGAATCTATTAGTACCGGGAGGACCGCGTATTCACGGCCGTACGCGGTCCGGCCTCTGAGCCCATAAATTCCCGGAGTGGATCCCGCCCCCGCCTTCCCACGCGGCGAGTGGAGGTCCACGTTACAATGGATTGACAGAGATGGAAGAAACTTCTCTTTAACCAATTTCCTTACGGCAGCCCATTCCGCTGGAGTGACGCCACTGAACGGGGCACCGCTCCGCGAAGTGTGCACTTTGCACGTTGGTAGTCTTCGATGTTCCGACTTACGTCTTTCAACGCCACTTTGTGATTGTCTTGTATGCACACTTTGTACCAATTATAGTCGGCACCCGTACACACAGGTCGTCTCGCGGCCGTTGACTATAGTCGGCACCCTTAACGAAAGGGTTAAAATGATGAATTTTAGGTTTGAATTTTGCCGTTGTCCATATAATATTTGATAAGGCCGTACTTTCCACGTAATTATCTTCAATTTCCTCAGACTCTGAAGTACTTAGTATATTCACTTGTCTTCTTTTGCGAGGTACTATTTCTGTACTTGATTCGCTTTCATTGCAGCTATCCGGATCAATTTCTAATTTATCGAATGTGCTCACCAGTTGCAATTCTCTTGATACCATTTTGAGAAGGGCAAAACGTGAACTCTTTATTGAAATGAAAAGTAAATTATAATACTTGTAAGAAATGAGGATACTTTTAAACATCGGACGGACGTACCAATAAAAAGCTCCTCTGAAATTCTTTTTCCTAAAGTTTGCTCTATTTTCAATTTTCGGCTGCTCTTTACTTTACCGTACTCAAAATTGATGACTTTCATCTACAAATTATGATGTATTTGGTATGTAGTCCACTAGATTTGTACCTGGCGCGGATGCAGATCGAAGTTTCGATCCTGTACAGTCGATAAAATTGGTGTTTTTGACAGGTAAGGGCGCCGCCATATTGGTTTTTAGTGACGGTTGCGCGTCGCTTACTGAGTTGGTTAGGATTAGGACGGGTGGGGAGCGGGGGCGGCAAGGTAAGCGGCTCGCGGTCGTCACTACAAACCAATATGGCGGAACCCTTACCTGTCAAAAATTCACAACTTGGGTACGATTGTTGCCACCTTCACCCGGCGCACGTCGCCATGTGGATCACATCGTGCATGCCGGATATATCCGGCGTTCGTCTCCAGAGGGTTATTAGGGTCTCTTCAAACTTGCCGGGACCGGAGGGTTTTACGTAAGGACTATAGGTCCAAATGCCGTGTTACCGATTATCTGTCGTAAAACGGGCGCCGTCGTCCCGGCGTTAGAGCAATCCCACCGGCCGCCGTTGCCCGTCGGCCGAGCAAGCGGCTGATCATTACCAGATGGCCTTTCGAGACCGCGTTGACAGTTCCCTGCTGTGCGTGGCACAAAAAAAAAGGTTTCTCGGGGCTCTACAGCTCCTTAGGTAAACTATCGGTATCCCTCCTCTACAACATTATGGAAATAGGAACCGTACCTGCCTCTTCGTGAAACAGCATCACACATCCTTATATATTAACCTAAATTGTACATATATTGTAAAAACTAGAATAGTTGTTTTTTTAAGGAAGTATCCACGTTAGGAAGGGGATCATGCCTTGTGAATTCGATCATTTTTGGGGGACTATGTCTCGAATTTTGATGACATTGAAATATGTTGTGGTCCAAGTGAAAGTGGAAGAAATCCTCAGGACTCAATCACATGATAATTTGTAGAATAAGAAGAATTAATTCCACATAAATTGCATCGTTTTGTCTTACGACACGAAAAAATGTATATGGAAAACTTCTGAATTGTTGTCCATAATGACCTACAGATGATTAGATGCAAGGTTCCCAGGCAGGAATGCGATGGCGTATCTATATCTTGTCCAATGAGACGAGACAGTAGACGTTAACATAGGCGCTCGAGTGCGACAGAGTTGAAGTTACCCTTGCAAGACAATTAGCAAAGGACGCACGCTGGGTGTTTCATTGCCTCGGTCTCGTTGGTCAGAGCATAGGTACGAATGCGCGGCCGATTGGATCAGAGTGCAAGGGACAGGCCTCGTTTCACACGTACTTTCGGCTATAGTCGAGATATTGGCTACAGCGGTCACATATACTATGTAGCGTGTGACGTCGAAGCCAAGCTACTGGGTCTGCGGGCGCGGCGGAGATGAGCATAGGCAGATCTAACGATAGACTCCCCAAAAATGGTGGCACTGAAAGAATGGCGACATTAAAATGGTTTTTTTTGGGGTTGCGTCGTAAGACCTTACGTACGACGCGACAAGCACGCGACCAAGGCCAGGTATAAAAATCCCTGTCGACGACCTACCGACCATGGACGTCATAAATCAAAAATCCTTCCGATTGTACCCAGCACTTTCGTAATTTTTAAGCCAGCCGAATGCAGCACATGCGGAACCTTGTACACCGTTAGCGTACTAAGATTTACAACCGTAGATGCTTGCGAACCAAATGTTATACGTATATTTCCACTTTTCCAATTTTCCACTATTTCCACCAGCTTTCGAACACACCTTGCAAATCAATGAATTCTAATCATTTTAAACTTGTTCTACGGAGTTTTGACTTATATAATCACTTATAAGATGTAAGATATAATTTAACTATGCTAAAATTGATTTGTGAAGCTGATTTTCATCGTTCCATCGTTAAATTAGATTATAGTTTGAACCATTACTTCTTAACATTACAACTCAGATGAACAATATTCTTTTCTCTACTTCGAACATGGATTGTGTGCGGATGCTGTCGTGGCACCGGCGGCCGATGCCACGCGGCCTCTGCCAGTTGGCGGCCGCCGGTGCCAGGCGACCTGTGTCGGGCGGCCGAAATCGGATGCCCAACGGCTTGCCCAGCTCTCAGCGGATGCATAGGCATCCCCGGGGTGTAGAGGGGAGTAAACTGTTCGGGAGTTAGGTAGCGAACCCCCGCTGTGTGCGGGTCTTAGCTTTTGTGTTGCGAGCATCTCGAGCGCCTTCTCAGGTTGCCAGCGACGGTCCCGGCAAAAATGAAGTAGGAAAACGCGGTAGTATTCATACTAACGTCGCCTCCGGCAAGTTTGAAGAGACCCTTATGCGGATACCGGATATATTCGGCGTTAGGCTATCATGTGGTTGCCGGATATATCCGGCGTTAGTAGCGAAAGGGTTAATACCCCTGAAGGAAATACTGATTTTGTTGCATCTGATACTGCAATTCCAAAATCTGTTAATACCAATTGTAGATAGAAAGAGAGACCCATTCTATTAGTAAGCTGAACCAGTTTGTTCAATAACAGGTTATACATTTTTTCACGTTTCGATGAGAGCAGTACGTATACTAGAGGAACTGATTTGTTGTTATCTTCCGTATCTTTTACAATACCATGTATGGTATATAACTGTTTAGAAAATGTGGGTATCATTTTAAATGTCCCATCCATTATCCAACATTTTGAGTCGGCTAGAATTTGTAAATTTTCATCAGTTGTAAATAATCAAATATTTAGTGACGATATCTCCTCCTTTACTTTATGTGCAAATAATTTTCCATTTAAAGTTTTAGATAATTCTTCGGGCAAGACAAGTTTGTCCATATTCTCCGGTTCCCGAGGCTTAATTTTTGCGTCGTACAAGCAGTAATTGCTGCCTTAACCCACTTGTGCTTGTGAGATACGGTTGAATACATTTCTCTACATGACTGTTACACTCCTGATTACATTCGACGGTCTTTCGTCACTGAAATTTGCCAATTTTTTAATTTTATTAGAAGTTTGTGTAATTTGCTGCTTTGCTGCATCAGGTGCATGGTTGTGGTTCGAAATATCGTGCCTACGAATAATATGTTATGCATTCTTATACAATGTATTTGCAGTGCCTCTGCATCCGCAACAATTACCTTTTTTACCATTCCTTTCACAATTCTAGTAATATAAGTCGTCCCTATTCCTGCACTTGTTGAATATAAAATCATCGACATAAATCTTGACTTTTTCCCGAATAAATGTCAGCAATTTGGCACGTGGAGGAGCAGACATATTGTCAGTAGACGTCATATTTCAACAATTAATGCACACTATGTAAGTACAAGAAAATGATAATATTAAAACTTTAACACAAACCGTTTTTTTACAAACTCAACTTACCGAGAAAATTAAACAAGTCAGCTCCCTTCAAACATCGTCAACATAAATTTACTCTTTTCCGTTAAAAATTCGAGACGTCATTCAAGACATACCCACATTTTCGGGAAGTAATATCCCTATGCAGATTTTTGCTCTATCCGCATTCGAGAAAAAAATATTACACATTCCATTTAAAAAAGTGAAGGTTACCCTTATATCTCGATAAAAAAGCAAAGTAATACAAAACCAATTAGAGCACTGTATGTCCTCTAAGAAACAATGCAACTTTTGTTCGAAACATTTTTCTTAAAATATACAGGGTGTCCCACATAAATGGGAACACCTAAATATCTTTCGTATTTACAGTCCTGTCAGAAAACTTCAGAGGACAAAGTGACACTATTGCAGGGGGCAATATAATGGTGAAGAAAAAAATTTTTTATGTCGTGTTTTTTAATGCAAGGTCACCGATGTTTCTTTTTAAATGGAATAGTATATTTTTTTACGATAGCATGATAGACAATAAAAACGTAACAAATGTTACGTATCACGCGAACCGCGATGTTTCATTTAAGGGGGGAGATGTTACGTATGGAGACGTTTCTCCACATTCATTTCGATTAGAAGTTCTAATCTCTTTTCTGAGAACGAAAAGCGCCCCAACAGGCCCCTTGTTTAATGATTGTACTCCGGCTGGACGCAGCTGGCACGAATTATGATTCAGTAACAGCACCGTACGATTTCTTAATATGGAAATCTTCAAAAGTCTTTGATAGTCTTTGATAGGAAACATCCTGGCTAACCCTTCGTTTTACCCCCATAAACAAAAGATCCAGCTGCAAACCTTAAACTCACTAGAAACGACAAATACGAGTATGCGACCGTAGAATAAAACAGACACATTTCCCTCTCATTTTTAGGGCATATAAACCCATTCATTTTCATCCTCTTCGGTCCAGTTGAGAAGCGGTTCAGAAATGATTCGGTCGCGGTATAGTAATCGTGCAGTCGCGTCGCGTTACACGCGTAAGAGTCAGTTCTAGTGAGATCGGGTAAAAGTCCCTTTCGAATCAAACGTAACCTTATAGAATCCGTTAGTTCGTGTATATTCTATTTGGCTTTCAACAATCGCTCTCCGACCCCGCATTGCCAGTGCGTCAACACCGTGCATCATAGGTAACAATTTCTCCAATTGTACACTTATTACATTCACTCGCGACACAAACAACTACACATGTAACTATTTCAATTCAGAATATATTTGTCTTGTTTGTTAACTCGCGTAATCTACAACCCTTAATTATTGCCCAATATCCTGTAACCGTTCTTTCCTACCTACTCTTCCTATTCGCATACGCTGTTACCCGTATCTCTACTTCGCGTCTCGAGACTATCCCTAACCGTCTCGCAGGGCCGGTTACTACCCTAATTCTCGAAGCTTGCACGTTCGCGAGCTGGAATGGATTCGTGCCTCCAGGCACTGGAAAGCGGCGAGGTATGGACGAGTTAAATGAGATATTCGAAGCCCAGATAAAGTGACAAAAGGTGATATATTCTCATAGGAACCGTTGTGTGTGTTTGTGTACAGTTGATTCAAAGTACCGTGTGGAACAATGGGTCGGCCTGCCGTGCCGACGGCTCGCGACGCATAAACAAGGTATTACGAACGCGTGAAAAACGCTCGCGGTACGCTCGCTCGACTCTACGTCCGGTTTTCGGAATCGGGTTAGGAAAATCCCTCAGCGCGGATCGCGCCCCGCGACAAGCAGTTTGTGACCCGTCTGACCGTCCCTACACTCGGCCGGATAATCGTACGAGTGATCAGGATGGAGACAAACACGAAATCTCCAAGCAATCTCGGGCAAGGCGGCGGCAGAGTGTCAGTGACCGTGCAAAGTCCGATCGCTCCTATCTGACCCGAAATCCGCGATCGAACGACGTCGTACCCGTCAGACCATCCAGGCACCTGGACGACGTTCGTACAAGTGGCCTGGGTGGAGACGCACACTAAACCTTGGTCACTCCACGGAACGCACGAGTCTACCCTTTGGCATGATACATGGCCTCGGAGTGTTCTCGGGTATTGGTCGCGGCAGAGTGTCCACGATCGTGCAAGGCCCGATCGTCTCGATTCAGTAGAGACGTACACTAAACCTCGATTATTCCACGGGACCTATAAGTTCACCCTTTGGCACGATACGTGGCCTGGAAGTGATCTCGGACAAAGGTCACGACAGAATACTCGGGATCGTGCAATGCTCTTTCGTACCGATTCGGGGGAGACTCGCACTAAACCTCGGTCGCTCGACGGGACCCAGGAGTCTACCCTTCGGCACGATACGTGGCCTCGGAGCAAGCTCTGATCAGGTCACGACAGAGTAGCCGCGATCGTACGAAGTACAATCGCCTCGAATCTGGTCGAGACCCACACCAAACCTCGGTAGTTCCACGGGACCCAGAAGAGTACCCTCTGGCACGGTGCGTGGCCTCGGAGTACCCTCGATTAAGGTCACGGCAGAAAAACCCTGATTGTGCGAAATGAAATAGTCTCGATCCAGACGAGACTCACAGAAAACCTCGGCAGTCCCTCGGAACCCAGGAGTTTACTCTTTGGTACGTTTCGTAGCCTCCGAGTACGCTCTGTTGAGGTTTCGGAAGAACCACCGCGATCATGCGATGATTGACTGTCTCGCTTCGACCCGTATAGTACGTACCGTATCTTTGAAACGATACTTATACGAACCCTGTAACAATATTTATATTTTGAAGGACGAAGCGAATCTACTGTGTCTGTTCGACGAGATTATCGCACGCTTCGCGACGCGTTTCTATCTCTGCGCGACGCAGTTCTCTAATTTTTACAAATTTTCGTGTCGTGTGGACACACGGCGCTCTCCACTCGCCGTCGCTCCTAGTACTCGCGACTTGCTCGCTGCAAGTGATCTACACTAACACTAGTAACGCCTTACTTCGTAATGGATAATTAAACATTTCCCGATTAATCTTTACGCGAGTGGAAATTGTATGATTTCGTTTGACTACAACGCGGTCACGTCCGAGAGTCACGGAGCTTTATATAAAACGTTACGACAGTGCCACGGCGCGGTTTGTGCTCGTGACTCCTCGGTTTGAGGCGCGTACGCGTTGAGAGCAGGAAGGACGGTTTGCCTTGCTCTGCCGAGTCGGTTTGACTCCTCGAACGGGTACCGTGTTTCGTCGAACAGACACTCTTCTTAAGGGCCAGTTTTCCCAGGTGGCCTTGAACAATCGATAGTACCGCTATAACGGCCACTAGAAGAAGCTAAATAGTAACATTTTCGTCCAGTATGGGGAGCTGGGTGCACTTTCCACATTCAGTGTCGAGTGGAATTTTCCCAGTATCCGCTCTGATTCGATCGCATGATCTCTGACAATAGAGGCGATCTGAGCATGCGTGGTCGACATCGTAAACGACGGCGCTGCCGTAGCTTCGTTCGAACAGCCGCGTCGCGGCACACTCACACACCGCCAAGTCGGCGTGTACGTGTACCGATGAGACTAGCAAGGGTTCGGGATGCCGCGATTCCTGACTCTGTAATACAAAGGTGGGGCATGTCATTGGTCAAAAGCGGTAGACGAAGGATAAATCTAGATCGCTTGACCACCGGCAGGTCCTACTTTCCGCTTGTTAGGGAAGGAGGGGCGTAGATGTGTGAGAAAAAAGACAACTTTCTTTATTTTATTTATTTATTTTATTTTGTTCTTTTAAGTTAGGGTTAGAGTTAGGATAGTAGCGGGGAAAGGAAGGAGGTGTAATAGAAATGTAACCCTGAGGGGAACAATAAATGAAGAAAGTATATTTAAATATATTAAAAATAATAAACTTTATTTATTTTTCACAATCTAATATTTATGTAGGGGGCCGCGCGGCCCCCGCGGCCGCCACGCCACCCGCCGCCGCCACGCCCGCCGCGGCCGCCACGCCACCCGCTGCCACCGCGCCTTTGTTGCCAGCCTCCTCGGCGGTACGAGTTCCTCTTCATTTGCTTCATCATCTTGGTCTGAAAGATATACACAACATTTATATACAACATTTATATGCAACATGTACAGTAAGGAGCAAAACTGAGTCCACACTATTTGAAATAACATAACTTTTTTTGAAATTAAATCAAATGTCTTGAATGTTAAGGAGAAGTTAGAAGGATTAATTTATTAGACGAGGTATACAAAATTTTTGAAAAAAATATTTCTATGTTTCTGTAACTTACAAACATCTCCTCCACTATCTGGGCCACGGTGCTTGGTTGTGGGGTGGGCGCGGTCGACAATGCTGTGGGCGATGACGCCGACGTCCCCTCGCCGCAGCGGCCGTTATCAATTGTCTGTAAATGAAATGAAAAGTTTTAGAAATAAATAATAAATGTTTACGAATGACGAAATATACCGCCTACTCACTATGTTGTAATGTCGCCTATTGTTTATAGATAGGCGGGCGACGGCTGCCAACACCGCCGCCAGTACTGGTTTCGCCGCCGCCGGTGCTGGTGCCGCCGCCGCCGGTGCTGGTGCCGCCGCCGCGGTCGCCGGTGCCGGTGCCGGTGCTGGAGCCGTCGCCGGTGCCGGTCCAATTTCTAATTCAATGTTGTCCATCTGAAAAATTGCCACAGTCAGTCAATCAACACTAATATCAACACTAATCAACACTAACCAGAAGTATCAACATATATATTTTATAAAAAGTTCAATACGCACGATTGCGAGGTTGTTTCTCGAAACTTGTTTTTTCTGGCGCGTTCGGAAGCGAATTGACTTTGAGGATCGAGCGAACCGTAGATCCTCCCTATTGCTTCGGGATTTTTCCTCCCTTCCTAGATGACAAAAAACATCCCTGGATTGGCCAGGACGAGGACCAATAGGGAGTGGACGGTAGGAAAGTAGGAGATGGGACTGAGGAACATCCTGATGGCCCCAAGGCCATCCTGATCGACTAAGTGTCATCAACCACTTGCTAAATACAAAGAGTTGCTAGAGCCTGGGAAAAACCCAGAGCGTCTGGCAATCGTCAAGCGCAAAGCTAAAGAAGGGCAGGATGGGACCTCTGGCAACTTTATGGCACGGTCCTAGAAAACTACATACAATTGCTAACTGTACGCCTTGGGAACGGACACGATTGGGAAATTAGCTAAATTTACGGTGACAAGGCCACTCCGTACTTAATTTCTAAAAATCCCAAAAGTCACGTTCCAAGAGCGTAAAGCAATACCCATGCCATAACCAGATGTCCCAATCCAGAGTTAGGCATTATTCCGATAAAAAATTGTTTAAATAACGATTCGAATAAAAGACACTTCATCTTTATGCGTTATTCGAAGCCTTCGAATAAAAGATACAGATAGAAGATGAAAATATTATTATTATAAATTCTCGTCGAATAAAGATACTTTCTTTATTCGAACATTCCAATGAAGAATAAAAATTTTTTTATCTTTTATTAGTTAATCGAAATTTTTATGTAGATAAATATTTTGCCCAACTCTGCCATTTTGCATTATCCCGAAATAACATACGGATTCCGAACCCTTGAGATTCTCGTAGATACACGTACACGCCGACCTAGCGGTGTGTGACTGTGTCGAGGCAACGTGTTTACGTTGTCGGCCACACGTCATCCCGGACCCTTGCTATTCTCATTGATACACGTACGCGCCGACCTAGCGGTGTGTGAGTGTGTCGAGGCAACGTGTTTACGTTGTCGGCCACACGACATCCCGAACCCTTGCTAGTCTCATCGGTACACGTACAGGCCGACTTGGCGGTGTGTGAGAGTGCCGCGACACGGCTGTTCGAACGAAGCTACGGCAGCGCCGTCGTTTACGATGTCGACCACGCGTGCCCAGATCGCCTCTCTGACAGGCGTCATGCGACCGAATAATGGAAAATGTTGCTCGAAAACGCAAAAGTAGGACCTGCCGGTGGTCAAGCGATCTAGATTTATCCTTCGTCTACCGCTTTTGACCACTGACAGGCCCCACCTTTGTATTATAGAGTCAGGAATCGCCGCCTCCCGAAACCTTGCTATTCTCATCGCGGCACGGCTGTTCGAACGAAGCTACGGCAGCGCCGTTGTTTACGATGTCGGCCACGCGTGCTCAGATAGCCTCTCTGACAGGCATCATGCGACAATGATCGGAAACAGAATACAGCGCTCGTAGCGAAAAATGCCGGATCTATATTTAATTGAAATAATAGGTGCGGGATGGTTTTCGGGGGCCACGATTCCTGTGTTTAATACGTAATTATACAATACAATAAAGGTTGCATTGACATTGTATATGTCACTGCTAGGTCGCTTGAGTCCAACGGTCTCCATAAGAACCCGGTTATTTAAGAAAATTGTCCTTATGTGCAAATTTTGCCGAATTTTGCAAATTACGCCTAGAAAACGCAAAAGTAGGACCTGCCGGTAGTCAAGCGACCTAGATTTATCTTTTATCTAACGCTTTTCACCCTTGAAAAGCCCGATCTTTGCATTATCGGGCCATAAATCGTGGCCTCCCGAACCCTTGCAACCTTGTACGATCTAGCGTTGTGTGCAGCAAACCATGGCACACGCACACGGCACGCACACGGCACACACACTGTCATTTGAGCTTCTCCTATGCGGCCGTTCGTAGCGTGAAGATCGCTAGGAAGCTTATCCTAGTTCCTGTTTGGAGCGTGGCGACTCAAGGCCACGTAGGAAAACTGGCCCTTAAACGCGTGTTTCTCGGACCGCTTCCAGACGTAGAGTGCTGGATCGCTGGCTCGCATCGACCTCCTTCGATCGTTATCGAGTGGGGATCGATGCGTGCGCAACTCGACAAGGATCGCGATATCTCGCGATCCCTCACTATCTCCGGACTCGCGAACAACGTAGTATGGTACGGTGGTGGGGTCAGTATCGCCGATCGATACGTGCGGTATGTGTGTATGTAACCGACACGGTTACAATCCTAATCTAATAATTGAACGTTCCCACATGATACAATCTTACCGCTCGGATTGTATCAATTAAGATATATATAAGTTACGAGGCTAACCAATCTTAGATTCATATCAACAAAGATTTCAATATTAACTAATAATAGAAACCATATTCAAGGGGTAATAACCTCCACGCCGGCCTCTCGCGTTGCTCGCAGCCCTGGCTCGTAACACAAACATGATTATTCTTGCTCAAGGTCATTTCAAGGTCAGAAAGGTGGTATCCACTAAATTCAGTTTTTTATTGTCTATCATGCTATCGTAAAAAATATACTATTCCATTTAAAAAAACATCGGTGACCTTGAAATTTCATTAAAAAACACGACATAAAAAATTTTTTCTTCACCATTATATTGCCCCCTGCACTTTGTCCTCTGAAGTTTTCTGATAGGACTGTAAATACGAAAGATATTTAGGTGTTCCCATTTATGTGGGACACCCTGTATAACTTACGAATTATTTGAGGTCGTCACGTTATCAGACTCTACCTGTATATTCTGTATAGAGATACCTTTATCTCTATAGAATTCTGTCGGGTGGGGGTGTGTTACTTCGGGTTCGTTGTTAACAGGAAGGGGTTGAAAGCCGATGCGGAAAAGGTCGCGCACGTCTTATCCTTTCCCGTTCCAAAAAATCTAAAACAGTTGCTATCGACTTGCTATCGTTTGGGCCGTACACAAGTTTCGACCGTATTTGGAAGGTTACCGATTCAAAGTGTGGGATCAGGACCCCCAGATCAAAAGTATGCAGGAGATCGGGAGGAACGGGAAGGTTCCGTGGGTGAGCGCGTTAGTCGATCGGCTACCACCAGCGAGGCCGGGGTTCGATTCCCGCGGCGGCGGTGCCCTCATTTTTCCCGAGATCCTACAAAAGTTACCGATCGCAATAGTTTACGTTGGTTGCGAACGCTCAGAAACACTTCAGGAAGACTGACGCGATGGGTGATACAATTGTTAGAATACGATTTCGAGATCACGTATCGACAGGACGCACTGAATCACGTACCGGATACCTTTTGGCGGATGTACGAGTATATTGTCGAGGGGGAAAAGGAATTGAGAACCGTGGCCGCGACGAGGTTGGATTGTTACGAGGAAAAGTTTCGTGCCGTGGAGGGAAACCCGGGAAGATACCCGGATTGGTCGACCCGCGGGGCGCAACTGTACCATCGTCGAACCGATCCATTAATGGCCGAAATGTTAAACAACGATCTAAATGAACGGAAATTAGTAATATCCGGGGATCGGAGCACGAAAATATTGCGAGAGGTCTACGACGAGGAGCAAGCAGGTCACCTGGGCGTTGAGAAAACGTACCACCGATCGCGACCCGATATTTTTGGCTAGGCATGATCTGTACCGTCGTAGAGTATGTGCAACGCTACCCCACGTGTCAGTTAACGAAGGTGGATCAAAAACTTCCCTTCGAGCTAATGGGAAGGCGTCGCATCGAGGCCCGTGGATGGTCATTACCGCGGATATCATAGGTCCGCGTCCTCCGAGGATCGAGTGCTTCCTCCTCCGGCGAGCGACCGGGGTAAAAATTCCGAAGCCCTAGAAAACCACGTACATATTCTCGCGCTGAAGTACACCCGAAGTACTGCTCATCGATAACGGAACCGAATTCGTAAATAAAGCGATACACGAGCTCGCAAAAACCTACGGTATCACGATAACGACCACGCCCCCGTACCACCCGTAAGCGAACCCCGTGGAGCGGGTGTATCGCGTATTAAAAACAAGGATCGTCTCGTATATCGAAAATGACCATTGCGTTTGGGACGTAAATCTGCCAAAGCTTCGTTTCGCATATAATACCGCGTACCATACCACACTCCAACCTTTGCCAGTGTTTTTTAATTTCGGACGGAGCCGAGTATGGGCGGAAACTGGAAGCAGCCCCCACTTACCTCCGATTGACCCCGACGCTTGTTGGAATTGTGGAGCCACGGATGTCGCGCTATTACCGGTGTGGCCGCCCCGCGTGCTCCGTTTGCACCTGCGCTACGCGCGGGCCCTACTTGCGTGCCGCAGGCCCCCACCGGACCAGGAGCAGTAAGGGGTCCACCCCGCCACGAAGAGCGTTTAGTTACCATTACTCCCCGGCATATTTCTTTTGGTTCCTGCCGACCCACAGAAATAGCTTCTGGTTTCTCTCGTCTGCGGAAAATTAACATCTTAGTTTTGTCTTCGTTCCGTCCCGGGCGATCGCACAGTGAAGGCCAGGTGTAAAACCACCAAAAATCTTAATATACTTTTTTCTTGATTCTAATAAACGTATGATACTGACACGATGTGTATCAAAATGTTTACTGCAAAACATCTTCCCGTTCGTTTTTTTCTCTCGTCTGAACCACCAACCGTTACACGATACTGACATAAGGTAATTGTTGAGCGTGTGTCCGTCCGGGAGTGAAAAACGTCCGCAAAATTCCACAGATTCGATAATTTTGTATGAAGAGCGCGGGCTCTCGGGTACGGCCACGTGGCCGCACTGGCCGTGGTATTCTTACCATTTAACTCTAATTATAGAACTAGGGCTAATATCGTGAAGATTTCATTCGACCTGTGAGATCCGCCCTGCGTGAGGTGTTCGGTTTCGAGACGTGACCGTAGCTTTGTAACAGCATTCGTTACGCCCGGCCCTCACGCCCTGTCATCTTCAAGGTCCGTGAGGGTCTGGGACACGCGTCGCAGCCCCTTGGGCCATCTGGTTCAGACCAGACACGGGTCCCACTGTTTTAGAAATACGAAATTTCGAAGAGGTACCGGACGTACGGCACTCAGGAGTCTCGTGTTCAAGGTCTGAACCCGATGGTCGTCCATCCACTCGGGACAAGGGGCCATAAATTTATACCACCATGTGCGGGCCACTCGGGTCTCTTCGTCACGCTGCACCGGGGTCCCGTCGTTCGAGAGTTTTCCGAGGTTTCGGTGATTGACCAGAGGGTAAGGACTTCCACCTCTACCGTGGAGGACTGTCCGGAAGATCCGCCTCCCTCGGGTCAATCAACGAATGGGGATGAGTCTTTCGGGATTTTTGGGCCCATCCCTTGGAAAAGTTGGACACCAACGAGGTGGCCAGCAAACGGACCCCGGGGCAGTCTGTCTAAGTCTTCCATACGCAACAAACGCTCTCAGAGAAAACGTATTAGTCATCGCGTTATCTCACACACTTACAAGTCGCACACAAAACAGAACAATCAATCGGATCCCGTTACCCAATATTAAATTGGCGGGTAACTTTTCGGCGACACGGGTACGCGACGCGTTCACATCGGTGAATCCGAGCTTTACGCCCTCGGGTGGATGTACGGTCGAGATCCGCGCGGCAGTAGTCGAAGTCGCATCGCAAAACATGGTCCTTCGAGCCGGATCCAGTGATCTGTGATAACAGTGTGTGTACGATAAACAACAAGTGTATTAAACACCGAAGCAGCCAAGCTGACAACAGAGCCGAAGCAGCCAAGCTGACAACAGAGCCGAAGCAGCCAAGCTGTCAGCACAGCCGAAGCAGCCTAGTCGACAGCACTCAAAGCAGCCAACCTTGCTTGGGATCACGATCAAGGACAACACACGAGTCAAAGACATCGCACACCAGCCGAAATCCAGTCAAGGTAGGCTCGTTACCGAATTGCCAATCAGGTCCTTTATACAATCTCTACATACTCCCAATAATCCTCCTTCGCGACTTCGAGCAAAATGGCCAACGATAATCAACAGTATCTCCGCGAATTGAAAACAAAACGACGCGTCTTCAAAGCTCAGCTGACGAAGGTCTCAAATCACATAACCGGCTTCCAAGATTCCGATCTCGAACGCGCAAAACTCCGGCTTCGCGTCGAACGGTTGCGATGCCAATTCGAGGTCTTCAACGACACACAAAACAAACTCCACGAACATGAAGATCCCGATGAAGTCGAGGCCGAACGAGAAGCGACCACGGCAATTTACGACGACGTTATCGCCAGCGCGGAAGTTTTATGGGAGAGACTACAGACAGCCGACGCACAATCACGTCCGGACATTAGAGTCACCACCGATTCCCCCGCGCCATCCGCGTCCGCGACAGCTAACAGAGTCCACTTACCCAAAATAGACCTCCCGAGATTCGACGGCCGCCTTGAAAAATGGATTACGTTCAAAGATTCATTTAGCCAAATGATAGATTCGCGCACCGACCTCAGCGATGTCCAGAAACTGAGCTACCTGCGACTATCTCTAACCGGAAAGGCCGCGTCTTCCATCGAATCGCTCACCATCAGCGATGATAATTACAAGGCCGCGTGGGAACAATTAATCGAAGATTATGACAATGTCCGCGCTCTCGTCCTAAGGCACACCTCGCTGCTTTGGGACACACCCGCGATGCCAGACGATTCCGCAGATTCCATCCGAGATGTCGTCAATCACGTACAATCGCAGATTCGTTCCTTACAATCTCTCGGGCGGTCCTGGGAGGACATCGCGAACGACTTGCTTACGAACATCGTCATCTCGAAAATGAGCCCCGACACGCGCAAGGCGTGGGAAAATACTTTAATCGATACCCGCATGCCGAACATCACGGAGATATTTAAATATCTTAGGAACGCGTCACATCGTTGCAAGACGCACGAATCCACAATCAACTATAGAGGGAAGATCAACGATACGCGAACATTCCCAAAGGCAACCGCGAACCGTTGGACTCGCGCTCCCGAACGGCCAAGGGAAGCGTTCAATAGAACCCAACGAAGTCCACCGACCTCACCAAAATTAAACCGCAAACAAACCTTCGCAATAACAACAAAGGAGGCGTGCAAAATCTGCAACGTCGCAAACCATGCACCATTTTCATGCCCAAAATTTCTAGACATGCCAGTAACCGAACGAATAAAAATCGTGCGGAAAACCAATCTATGCGAAAATTGTTTAAATCCGAACCATTCGTCGGGAGAATGTAACGCGGGATTATGTCGTGTCTGCAACGGCAAACATAACACAAAATTACATCGCGACTCGAGATCGACAGACATAAATAAAGAACAATGACTAGAACAAAGGACGACAGACAGACTAAACTTCCGACCCAAGACCTTCATTTCAGACGGACAAACGAACGGATTATTGACCACAGCAACCATCTACGTGTTGGATCGCGATCGACAACCGATTTTATGCCGAACACTAATCGACACATGCTCAAACGCTAATCTCATGACAGACGCATTAGCTAAAAGGCTACGACTACCCACGAAACAGCAAATCGCGACAATCGAGGCACTAAATCAATTAAACACAGTTACAAACAAACTTGTTACAACAACGATAAAGTCACGACTTTCAAACTACGAACGAACGTTAACATTTTTTACGATACAGACGATAGCAGGACCGGTTCCCGACATTCAAATAGATCGGTCGACGTTAGGCATTCCTGCAAACATTAAATTAGCCGATCCAAATTTTCACCGCCCGGAAAACATCGATATGCTACTCGGGACAGGACCAGCGTTATCATGCCTTAGCGTAGGCCAATACAACCTCTCGAAACGTAACAACACAGATCTCATTCTACAGAAGACACAGTTGGGATGGATCGTTGGAGGCAGTGTCCCGACCACTAATACAAGAACCACACGTAAAACGTTTGCAGCAAACATACAGTTCGATCTACAGAGATTTTGGGAAATCGAAGAGGGACCCAGCATTCAATATCCGACGTTCGAGGATCAAGAATGCGAGAACCATTTCGTTTCAAACGTCAAACGTAACGCATCCGGACGATACGTAGCCTAAAAAAGGAGTCAGTTAGGGGAATCTCGGTCACGCGCCCTAAACCGCTTTCTTTCGCTCGAACGAAAATTGGCACGCGACATAGATTTAAAAACACAATACGTTAAGGTCATCAACGAGTACCTCGCGCTCGGTCATATGACTCAGGTAGATACCTTCGACACGCCCGGATTCTACCTGCCACACCATGCCGTCATAAAACCATCAAGCACAACCACAAAGGTTCGCGTGGTCTTCGATGGCTCCGCCAAAACGACCAGCGGCATATCGTTGAACGACACCTTAATGACGGGTCCAACCATTCAGGACGATCTCTTCTCGCTCTTACTACGATTCCGGATGTACACAGTTGTCATAACCGCCGATATCGAAAAGATGTATCGACAATTCCTTGTCCGATCGGAGGATCGCGCATATCAACGCATCTTATGGCGAGACAATCACGGCAAAATAGCAACATTCGAGCTAAACACCGTCACATTCGGACTGTCATCCGCCCCATATCTCGCCATCCGATGTCTTCATCAGCTTGCGAATGCTGAACAAAAAAACATACCGAACGCAGCCGCCATACTCAAACGAGATTTATACGTTGATGACTTGCTTACCGGAGCCGATACGATCGAGGAAGCAAGAATCATACAGCAACAGGTCACCGATTTATTAAAAAAAGGAGGTCTCCCCATCCGACAATGGGCCTCCAATGAACCCAAACTTTTCGCAGGATTGCCCGAAAATCTTATTCATCCGAAGATTCTGGGTGACGCAACCGAGATGAAAACGTTAGGGATCTCATGGGACGCGAAACACGACTCCATCCGGTACACAGTACAACCCGCTACAATTAACAAAATCAGCAAGCGAAACATTCTTTCAACCATCGCCAAAATTTTCGACCCATTAGGATTGCTTGGACCCGTAACGGTGACCGCCAAGATCCTCATGCAACAACTTTGGCAATTAAAAATCGATTGGGATGAACCTCTGCCGACCAATATTCACACAGAATGGATCAACTACGAAAGAGAGCTACAAAGGTTGAACCATATTGAATTCAGCCGACACGCAACCATGAAAAACGCAAGAAGTATCGAACTACATGGTTTCTGCGACGCCAGCGAACGCGCGTACGGTGCATGTCTGTACACGAGAACCACAGACAAACGTGGTCATGTCGAAACACATTTGCTCTGTGCGAAATCTCGTGTTGCACCCTTGAAAACGGTCACACTCGCACGTTTAGAATTATGCGGCGCCATGCTCCTGGCTTCACTCTATCACAGCGTTCGTAAAGCCATCACCCAGAACATTGACAAGGTCATGTTCTGGACCGACTCCACCATTGTACTCAATTGGCTAGATAAACACCCATCCACTTTGAAAACATTCGTAGCGAATCGCGTAGCCGATATTCAAAACAAAACCAAGGCATCATCGTGGCACCATGTCAAATCAGCAGACAACCCGGCCGATCCACTCTCCAGAGGAATCACCCCCACACAATTTCTTCGCAACACACTCTGGCGACACGGACCAGAATGGCTCGCGAAACCACAGTCCGTGTGGCCTGAATCAAGGTTCACCCTATCAAACGAGCTCCCGGAAATGAAAAAGATGACTTGCCTCGCTACTTCAGTCGTTAAAAACAACGAATTACTGACGCGATACTCATGCATTCGAAAACTCCGACGAATTGTAGCGTATTGCCTACGGTTTCTACCAACCCATCGCGGCGCAGGGCCCTTGACCGCCGAAGACCTGCAAGAAGCCAACACCCGAATCATTCGTTCCGTACAGTCAATTTCATTCGCAAGGGACATCAAAGACTTGAAATCCGGAGAATTACATACAAAAAGTAAACTTCGATCGCTCCACCCATTCCTCGACGACAAAGGAATCATACGCGTGGGAGGCCGCCTTCAAAATTCCACATTACCATTTTCACAGAAACATCCAATCCTCCTACCGAAAGGGCATCACACAACCGACCTAATCATCCGCGAGGCACACGTAAAAAACCATCATTCAGGCATCACGACAACATTGTACGACGTACGACAGACATATTGGCCCATAGACGGGAAAAACACAACCAGAAGAATTGTACGACAATGCGTAAGATGTTTCCGGGTCAATCCACCAGCCGTCGACTATGTTATGGGAAACCTACCTGCGGCCCGCGTCACCGAAAGTCGACCGTTTCGAAATACAGGCGTCGATTATTGCGGTCCCTTTTACATAAAGGAACGGCGTCACCGTAATCGAGCCCGAATCAAGGTGTACGTTGCAGTATTTACCTGTTTTTCAACAAAGGCGGTACACCTCGAGGTAGTAAGCGACCTAACCACAGAGGCATTCATCGCGGCCCTCAAACGGTTCATCGCGCGTAGGGGGCTTTGCCAAAATGTCTATTCAGACAACGGGACAAACTTCGTCGGCGCCGACAACGAGCTAAAAGAAATTTACCATACGCTACCAAAGGAACCGAAATTACAAAAATTCCTCGCAAGCAAGGAAATTACATGGCATTTCATGCCAGCACTGTCTCCACATTTCGGGGGACTATGGGAAGCGGCCGTAAAGGCATTCAAACACCATTCAAAGCGAGTCGTAGGCGAAGAACTATTCACGTACGAACAATTCAACACCTTTGTTATCGAAGTCGAAGGCATATTAAATTCTCGTCCGCTCACCCCACTTTCATCCGATCCGAACGATCCATCCTCATTAACTCCTGGCCACTTCCTGATTGGTGGCTCCTTAACGGCCGTTGCCGAGACTGATTTCAGGACAACTCCGAGCAATAGATTATCAAATTGGCAACACATCCAAAAGGTCAAACAAGACTTTTGGACCAGATGGCACAAAGAATACATCCACCAACTCAACGTCCGACACAAGTGGACCAAGGGGTCCCATCGCCTCCAAGAAGGGACCATTGTAGTATTGAAGGAAGACACCACACCACCCTTGTGCTGGCGCCTAGGTCGAATCGAACAAGTACATCCAGGAGCAGACAGTGTCATCCGAGCGGTGACCGTTCGTACCGCAGATGGCATCTATAAGAGGAACGTCAAGAAATTGGCACCGCTTCCAGACGCCGAATCTTGACAGCAGTGCCTTCACGATTAAAGACTGTACAGATAGAGTAAACAAGACCGAGCGTAAATCGAAGCGTTCAATTAAGGTTGATCAATCGTATCGATCAACGGGGGGGGGGGGGGGGGGGAGCATGTTCGGTTTCGAGACGTGACCGTAGCTTTGTAACAGCATTCGTTACGCCCGGCCCTCACGCCCTGTCATCTTCAAGGTCCGTGAGGGTCTGGGACACGCGTCGCAGCCCCTTGGGCCATCTGGTTCAGACCAGACACGGGTCCCACTGTTTTAGAAATACGAAATTTCGAAGAGGTACCGGACGTACGGCACTCAGGAGTCTCGTGTTCAAGGTCTGAACCCGATGGTCGTCCATCCACTCGGGACAAGGGGCCATAAATTTATACCACCATGTGCGGGCCACTCGGGTCTCTTCGTCACGCTGCACCGGGGTCCCGTCGTTCGAGAGTTTTCCGAGGTTTCGGTGATTGACCAGAGGGTAAGGACTTCCACCTCTACCGTGGAGGACTGTCCGGAAGATCCGCCTCCCTCGGGTCAATCAACGAATGGGGATGAGTCTTTCGGGATTTTTGGGCCCATCCCTTGGAAAAGTTGGACACCAACGAGGTGGCCAGCAAACGGACCCCGGGGCAGTCTGTCTAAGTCTTCCATACGCAACAAACGCTCTCAGAGAAAACGTATTAGTCATCGCGTTATCTCACACACTTACAAGTCGCACACAAAACAGAACAATCAATCGGATCCCGTTACCCAATATTAAATTGGCGGGTAACTTTTCGGCGACACGGGTACGCGACGCGTTCACATCGGTGAATCCGAGCTTTACGCCCTCGGGTGGATGTACGGTCGAGATCCGCGCGGCAGTAGTCGAAGTCGCATCGCAAAACATGAGGGCTGTCCCCGTTATTTTCGTGTCCGAACCTTGGATCCGTTCGCGTATCCGTTGCCGTCTCGCGATACTCGAAGGTGCGACTTTCGTCCTCGATTTCTTCCGGTGTCTGGCACTCGAGCAGCAGGCGCCTTCTTTAGCGTCGAATCTTCGTGGACGCGTTTGTACCAGGTGGACCGCGCTTGTACGGCCGCGCGCGGTCCGATCTCAGTGGCTGTAAAATCCTGGAGTTTTCGAATTTCCAGCTTTCCGATGCGGCGAAAATATATATACATACATATATATTGTGACCGGGCCGCCCTCTGGCAGTACCGAGGCAATGGAATAGTTGCGAGCGCTCTCCCTGAGACGTACGAAACACAGTGAGCGCCGAATTAAGCGTTTGAGCGCCGCGCCACTTTCGGGCGCGATGTGAATTTGCAGGACCGTAGCCGGGCTCGGAGGGCCCGGATCCTAGTTTCCCGTTAAGAAAGCTGCAGGAAACCTCAAGTGGTCACGGGCGCCGGTGAGGGAAGTCGGACAAGAGGAGGACAACTCAGCCCCGTCGCCGCCTCGCCCGGGGAGAATGTAGAGTCCGACACCGGAGCGGCTCGAAGTCATATCGCCGCGGAACCCCGCAGATCGTCAGGGACGACCCGGAAGAATTCCGTTCTTCCGTCCGATCCTTACACGGGAACTCACCGTATAGGATAGCGCGTAGCTAATGGGGGATAAGATGAGGAAAGTGAGGGACGCCTCGCTTCCGCGTTCCCGAGGCACCACGAATCGAGTCACTGTTGCGTTGGCCGTAGTACAAATTAGTCCTTTAACGATTGCTTAGACACCTAAATTAATATCGAAAAGTGCTGCCTAGTGCCGAGGGACAGCGGGGCTGATTTTCTGCCGACTAGCCGCCACCAGCTCGCTGCTGCCGATCCGTAAGTGCCAGCCAGGCTTCCTCGTTAATTAGTGACAATTCGTGGTGGCTCGTATAGCAAGAATTTTGAGGGTCGGCTTTCGCGTCGCGAGACGACGACAACGCGTTGATCGTACGTCGTCAGGTTAAACGTGGAGTCGCGGGTTCGCGGAGGCCGCCTTGTCGTCACTTGGTGATAATAGAAATCGTTAACTTCGAGTCGTCTTCACGGTGGGAAGCCGCGAGGGTTTCACATCGTACTTTCCGACGCGATCCAACTGCAATGGTCAGGAAAAAGTTAAGAAACGCGAAGAACATCGGAATCCGGTCGGAAAGTATAGTCGGTCGGAATAGAGAGCGACGGCGAACTCACTCGCCGTCGGGTTCATCTGCCACATCTGCCACGACAAAATAATATACCGCGATCGGCTGTAACGGACCGCTGCCGGCCTTCACCGGCAGCTAATTGTTTTACGATTTGATTAAACATCTGAGAGCCGTAACCTCGTCGTAAACTTTATTGAGAGAACCCTTCCCGTCGCGGGGAACACCCCGCGCTATCCCACGTAGAATCCTGCGCCCGAATGTGCGCTATCCAGGGCTTTGCGCAGTTCTCGTCGATTAGACTTCACGGGTTCGCGAAGTGTCTTTTGTGCGACGTCTCCGGGTGTCGCGCCCGATTTATTAACGGAACGCGGCACGGTTTTCAAGCCTATAAATACCCGGTGTCGCCCAGGTTTTCGCCCGTCGGACGGGATGAAAATTTGGGCGACGTGTCAATATAAAAGGTGGTCCGTTTAAGTAAGGCCACCTAAATATCTCTTGACGTTATTGTGATGCAAAAAATATTTGTTACGCAATGTGTATGGTGTCAATGGACCAAATATCTGGTAAGAATATTTTGTTCAGAAGGTCATTTTTTTCGGAGATATCAAGGGTGGTTCCATTTAAAAAAGTCAAGGTGACCTTGATATCTCTAAAAAAATGACATAAGAACAAAATTTTGTATGGCATCGTGTCAGCCCAATTGTCCCATTTAACTTTGTCCTTATCATATTTTACGTATCTTTAGAAACAACAAAGAATTTGAGGTGCAAACATTAGGTGACTCACCCTGTATATTACTTTGCTTGATTTCCGAGCCTCTTATCGAGGGACGGAACGATAGGCAACTCCGGGTATTTACGGACGCGTAACGTAATCTACTCGGAATGGAACGTGGAGTTGGAGGCTTCACACGAAAGTACGGGATCTGGGATGAAGCTTCTGAGGGCACGCTCGCGAGGGCTGGATGAGCTCGTTTTGGATGATCTAGATGATTTCCTCATCTTTTCTCCCACCAATTGTTGCCGCTTGCGCTAGGATTGCAACATAGGTACGAACTCCGACGGGAGGGCCCCTGTTCGTACTTAGCTCCAGATCTCGCTAACGGTCACGTTTCCGCTACCGGAAATGTCCGAAGACATTCCAGGATTGGTTGTGCCGCTCCGCAATGGACCGTGGAAATAGCGGATCGTGGCGTCGACGGAATGGCAAAACGGATGTCCCTTCAGTTTTATGGTACTTCGTCGGCGTGTTCGGGTTGCTCGGCCAGGGCCAGATGTCCCTTTGGTCCCCAGGAGAGATTCCGCTAAACATGCTGAGCGAGTGTCCCTAGGTGGCGGCAGCGGATCTCCTATTGGACAAAAGCCATCTAGGCCCCTCGGGCCCGGGTACGGTCCTGTAACTATCTCGTCTCTTACTCTCTTTAACGTCCCTGTGAGAGCGCTCACGGTGGTAATGACTTTGAACACCTTCTGTAAATGTAAGTTTGTTTCATCTTTTTTGTCATATATGACCATTGATGTATGACTTCATACCTTTGAAGCAACACCATCTAGCAACAAAAGTCTCCATACTACAAAGATTAACTCCAAACTACGGACCTTGTTGTCTCGTGTAACTTTTGTTTGGAAAACTTCTCTACTACTATCATACTTTCGGAATTGCTCGAGGTAGCAATTATAAGTGCCTCATTCTGTATAAATCATAAAAAGACATAAACGAAAGTAAATGAAGAACTCAGGTTTCGTTATTTATTCGGATGTCTTGCACCCACCTTGGAAGAAGTGCTTGTTACAATACAGTTCTTGTTACATACGTCGCGTCGGGTTAATTTAATCTACTTACGTGCCTATGAATGGAGGCGATGTAATGGAGAAACCGTTATCGCTACAAAAAGAATTCGAAAAAACATAACTGTAGAGTGGAGACATTACAGGGGAGTCACGTAATGCTATCTTATTTGGTATTATAATCAAAAACGATAACAGAAAGATTTTTATCTGCGAAGAGAGTGAAGAAAAATGAATAGTAGTAAAGACTTCAATGGAATTAATTAATCTTAAGAATTAAAGGAAACATAAATAACAAATCAAGTTCCGATCTTAAAAGCTAATCAAAATTCAGTATGTACAACTTGAATAAAGAATAATGATAACGGATTCATGGATTCATTTTTCGACCTGCCAAGAATAACATCATAAATTTTACGTACGTAGACATGTATTATCGACCATTCGAATAAGTAGACATATCTGTAATGAATGTAACCTATGTTTATTGAAACTATCTGGCGTTAGATATTATTATTTGTTTCTTCAAAATCGCAAACCATAATTTGAAGAAGATCTGTGCTAGTAAGTGTTTCTCTTATTACTTCCTTTTTTCATAGATTGCTGCCGAAATTATAAGTCCACTTCTTCTTAGGCTCGTTTATTGTCGTAGTTAGAGATATTGTTTTCTTCTTTTACAGAATTACATAAAAATATACAAAACATAAAAATATAAAAACATATTTTTGCAATGTTCGCAGAAATAATGAATTATTAGTCTTTTTAAGAAAGTTGCTGTGTGTAGAATGGACAAAAGTATACGTTCAGTTATAAAAAAACCAAGTTTAATGCAAATTATTTCAAATCATTAGTTACTGCTCCATAACTGAATTAATTAGTTGAAAAATAGTGGTTTTATTGGGATTTATCAATTTTTACCATTCTTTATGATCGTGATTCCGTAATTCTGTGAAATTTTCTCGTAACGTAACTAAAATTTATTCAGTCTTTGAAAAAGTTGATTGAAATTTGAAATGACGTACTTCATTAAACAAGCAAAAAACGGAGTGCAAATAAACAATCTAGAATCATATATATTTTTAAAAAATCTTGGTATGCCCAGTACTAACAGTACCAGCACCCCTGTATTGTAGCCACTTGCGAAATAAGTCATAGAACATTAAATTTAATAAACTATGTCATTTATTTCCATCTTTGTTACTAATTCAGTGTATAAATAGATCAAAAATATTATGCGTCGTATTCAAAGTATATTGTTTAATTTATAATATTATGCCGAAGTATCCTCAACATGTTCAATTTTTTTCTTCGTACAATTTCTTTTATTCAGAAGCGCTTGAATTTCGTTGTAAGTCTTACCTTTGGTTTCCGGCACAAAGAACATCACCATTAGAAACGCCAAGAAACAGGATATTGAGAAGAAGAAATAAACGGTATGGGAACCAAGACTATCGCCAATTACTTGATACAGTTTCGAAACGGTGAAACCGAGTATTCCATCGAAAACGGTAATAATAGCACCGGCGATGCCTTTCACTTCAGAGGCAAATAGTTCTCCGATAAGAGCGTTAGTTAAAGTACCCAGGCCAATTTGGTAAGCTATTTGGAAGGCAATCACGTCGACCACAGAAAGAAAATTGACTGCCGAAACGTCAATGTCCCTTGCTTCGAGCATAAGATAAATCGCAAGAACGGCTAAAGTAATGAACGACCCCAGGCTAGAAATCATTAGAAGCGGCCGTCTTCCAGCTCCTTCTACCGTCGCGGTGGCTAAACCGCCGGAAACAAGCCCAACAGCCAAAACTAAAATAGTCGCAAGATTTGAGTTAATACCAACCGATGCTTTCTCAAACAGCACTTGCAAATACTGCATGGTGCTAAAATTTCCACTAAGTTGTTGAGCTGCCACCAAACCAAGAATGATGTTTAGAGCTTTTAAGTTATTCGGTAACCGCATTGTCTTAAGTCTAGCTAACCAAGTATGTTTAATTGTTTTCGTACTCTGAGTCGAATTCACTGATAAACGAGACTTGTGTGAGTCAGAAGACACTCGCACGACTAAGTACAACTCTCTGGTTGCATCATTAATATCATGGATACCTTTAAAAAATGCTAATGACTTAGAAGCTTCCGTCTTACAACCTTTGGCAGCCAAGAAATGAGGAGTTTCGGGGAACCATACAAAACACAGTATAAACAGAATTGGAATCGTTAAGAGGATCGCTGCTAAGACTCGATAAGACACCCAAGGTCCTATGCTACAGGCTAATAAAGATCCAGTAAAGACGTTCACCGCGGTCAAAGTCCCAAGAGCGCCTCTAATATTGACGTCGGACACTTCGGAGATATACATGGGATTTGCAGTGTAAGAAATACCAACACCTATACCGAGTATTATTCGTGAAATGTAGAGGGCCTCTACAGTTGTTGCAAACAACACGATGATCCAACCAATGATGAAGAAGACGCTCGATAACATAAGACAACGTTTGCGACCGAACCTGTCAGCTAAACAAGCTCCCAGAAACGGACCAATCATAGAACCAATCACAGTTAAAGAGACAAGCCATGAACATTCATCGTCTGTTAGTTTCACAGGTACGTCGCTGTTGCCAGAAGTTAGTCGAGACAGAGAAGTGGTTGTCCATCCATATACCGTGCCGACAGCCACCATGGATAGTGTCGCTGAAATTTGAAAATTGTCACATGTTCGTTTTAATTGTATAAAGAAAAAGTTTGTGTATATGTCCGATAATATCTTATTTAAGGGCCAAGTCGCCGTGGACCCGCGATAAGGTAGAGTGACCATGTTACCGACAAGATTAGGCGAAAAATGGTTTCACGTGCGTCAACTTTTTGTCTTTATATGAGAATACTTTTCGCTGGGAAAGGGCTCTCATTCGAAAGAGGAAGGTTCAATACAGCGCGCGCTAGTCACTATCTGACGAGACTCTGCAGATATTTTGTAATATAAGTGTTAGAAGTAGGTCAAAAATTGTTGATATGCATGCCACGGAATCCAAGCATTTTTATGCCATTGGATCAGTTTTTTGGATAAAATCGAGGGTAGCGCGCGCTAGGAAATATCTCCATCTACAAACAGAGCTACATTTTGTCTTGATTCTCCGCGAAATAAAGCACAAAAACTAAAAAAACAAAAAAAAAAATAAAACTTGACGCACGTTTCGACATGGCTTCCTGACGTCAGAATTCGTGGTATCGATAATATAGAGCAAAAAATGTGACAAGTTTAGTCACAGACTTAAGACCGGATCAAGGGCAAGACGGATCTTAACACGTTGACAGATCTTAACATGTTTGCTCATGGCACCAACATGAACTTTTTATTATGCGATGACGGTCACCGGTGGTCCCCACGTCGCTGCAGCCAAGTCGAGTGCCGGTTACCGATGACCCACACAGCAGTCAACGTGTTAACACTTAGCCGACCGATCGGGCAAATTTCCCCACTTTAAAGTAAGTCGGTGCACAACCGATCGGGGAGATCTCCCAGTTTGACCTTAGCAATGCATTTCTCGTTTTCTGTTATTATTAACTACCTTGATCTGGAGTTGTGAACGAAAACACGCACAACTGACACCGACACTGACCCCAACTGACACTGATCCCATTGATCACATAAATAATTTTCGGACATTTTTGATTTCAAATAGTAAATTTCAGTCCTTGTTACTTCCGAAAAATGCGCGGTGGACAGCGCAGTTTGGCATCCCCGAGCGCGGTGGAAACCGTATAGTTCACTTAGCGCGCGCGGTCGACTATGTGTTAAGTCTGTGTCTGAAGCCTGTGAACAGAAATTGTACAGCAGTTACCGACCTGCTGACTCAGCAAAAGTTACGTGACTATCCTTGGCCCGTAATGAAATACGTGAAAAAATCAATTTTCTTAACTAATTGTGTTTCACAACTCTCTTTTATGGGGAGTCGGAGAAAGAACAAGCGTCAGGATCGAGGTGGAGGAAACGATGCGCAGTGGTCGGAAAATGCTAAAACGTGGCCAAAATGCCAAAAAAGAATTTTCCGTTAGGCATGTAGCCCTTGCCTACTGGGTACTCAGGTAATGGCTCTATGGGGAAACCACAGTAAAAAGGTTTTACCATGTATACGAACAAAATGGTGGGAGTACAAATATCGCGTTTATTCATCACGCAATTTTCGAGCAGTGCACTACGGTGTCAAAAAGAAAGTGAGAAGGGGTGATGCCCTGGCTGCTCGGATGATAGAGGTCCTCAGGACAATGGGGGTGAGGTTCTCCAGGTACGTCAAAACGGCGGACCTCCGCTTCAGGGACCTGGATGACTCTGTCACCACCGAGGAAAAGTAGAACGGCGGTGGTGGTGGCCACGAGGTGCCCACCCGAAGCTGTCAAAGTTCGAAATGTTAAATCCCCGGCAGGCGGGCTGGGCACGGCGTGGCTGCAATGCCCCGATGCAGCTGCCCGCTTGCTGGTGGACGGGAGGAAGCTCCGTATGGGATGGTCCGCCGCACGCGTGGAGGTGCTGGACGCCAGGACGCTTCAGTGCTTCCGCTGCCTAGCCATGGGGCATGTCAGGCAGCGGTGTACCAGCAGTGTTGCCAGAAGCGGCCAGTGCTTCAGATGCGGTGTGACTGACCACCGGGCCAATGTGTGCTCGGTGGTGATTCGGTGCCCGATCTACACCGAGTTGGGCAGGCCCGTCGGGAACAAGGCGGGGAGCTCTGCGTGATCTCCACCTCCGAAAAGAAGTCGGTAATCTGGAGGGGGGGGGGGAGTACCTGGTAATCTCCCCAGTAGACCGGTCGTAGAGAGAGGGGGTGCCGGGCCCACCACGGGCACTACGCCCTCCCCACTTCCCACTAAGGGGCTGGAGATGGAGGTGGACACCCCACTTCCACAGACGGCTCGACCGGAGTCGGCGGAGCCGGGACCGTCCACGTCTACGATTAATGCCCCAGACGTTCCCGGTTCTGCTAACGAACCTTAACCACTCACGTCGGGCTCAGGACCTGTTAGTCCAAGGCCCGGTTGAGCGGTGGGTCCGGCTGGCTGTCATCACGGAACCGTATGGTGTCCCTGATAACCCCCCTTGGGTAGAAGACATGATGGCGGCGGTGGGACAAATTAATACTCCCATCGCCGCCATAGGGTAGACTAACACAAGGCTTCTCCCCGGGGATGGACTGGCCGCAGGGTAGGGGCCGTGGGGACCGAGGGGATATGGGCTTAGTAGTGGTGACTCGGATCCACTACTAGGTATGCCACAGTGGTGGCGGTCATGTCCCTAAAATCTTCTACGCTCCACCTCCTCGTGGTGGTCCCTGGGAACACACATAGTTGTGTGTTGCTAACGGAGATAGGGGTATTCCGCGGGAAGTAGTCCCAATGATGTGTGAGGCGATGCCGGCGGGATCTTCGGATCCTGGCAGGGCCTCCCTTGCCGGTAAGGCTCTCACGGAGGGATGAAAACCGCGGACCAATGGGTCCTGCGACAACGACCGGGGAGGTCGCCGCAGGGCCCAATGCCGTAAACCGGTGGTCATGTTTTACCAGAACGGTGGTCTTGCCTTAATCGGCCGGGCCGCGAGGATGATAACCTCTATAAAAAATCCCCAACCCTAAGCTTAGGTGCGCGGTGAGAGGGTTCGCCCTGGTTACAGGGCGTGGCTGGTGGGGTACATCAGCCGCGAGCGCACCAACCTCGGGATACATGCCGAACTCCCGTTGGAAATAGGCTTGCCTGAGTAGTGGGGGCTCTGCCCAGGTCGACATCATTTCCCGCCATTCTCGTGGGATTAACATGGAGTTTAAAAATAAAAATCAAAATGATGAAGGGAAGGAGGGGGGACCACACCCGGAAGTGGTTGAGGGCGGAGCGGTGGTGCCAGCACCATTGGTAAGGGGACCAACACCGGCCCCGGTGAATCTGATGCCGCCTCCGGCACCGGTTCCCCGGTGCCCGACCAGGAGGATGACCGGGCGTCGGTCCGCTCGGGGGTCAGCAGCGGGAGCAGAAAGTGACCGCTGGATTCGGCGGAGGTCTCGCCGACGGCGGTCGACAAGCGGGGGCCTTGAGGAGACCTCCCAGAAACCCCGCCCGGAGATAAGGAGCCTTCTCCCCGGAGAGCTGGCCGCTCTAATTGTTGAGCGGTTCTGCGACAACCGGGATATGGCGGAACGGAGCCGGAACCTGAAGGGGACATTCTTCAAAGGGTTCCGTGACAACCATGAGGATATAGAGGCGGCGGTACAGGAGCTAGTCCGCAGGGGCGTCCAGGGTGGACACCATGTATCTGACTCCTGCCCTCCCTCCCTCATGGACCCCGAAAGCGCCTGGCTGCGGGAGATGTGCGCGGCCCTCGAGAGGGAACTCTGGGATACCCGCGAAACGCTGGAGGCCATCAGGGGGGAACTGATGGCGATGAAGCGGTTGCGGGACGCTGCCCCCCTTCCGGCCCCCAGCGTCGGAGCGGAGATAGTGGCGCCCGCATCTGACATGTTGGCTCACCCTGACACCCGCGCCTGCGCCCGCGCCGCCGACGCCGGCCCCCGCCCCGGTGGCGGGAGAGGTCGCGAAGGCGAAAAAGAAGAAGAAGAAGGGGGCGAATGCCGCGGCCCAGGTCCCGTCCACCACCGCGGCCCCGGCTGCCTCTGATGAGGACACCTGGGCGAAGATGGTGGGCAGGCGAGAGAAAGCCGCTGCAAAGGCCGCTGCCAAAGCCGGTAAGTCCGCACCCAACCAGAAGGGAGGGAATGCTGCGGCCCCTGCCGCGAAGGGCAGGAACGCCCCGGCCAGGGTGAAAGCCCCCCCCCCTCGTGCGGCGGCGGTCACGCTGACCGTCCCCGAGGGGGTAAAGGCCACCTATGAGGAGGCGATCCGGAGGGCACGCCAGGGCGTCGACCTGGATGCCCTAGGCATTGGGGCCCAACACTGGAAGAGGGCGGTAACCGGGGGTCTCGTTATAGAGGTCCCCGGTGCCGACGGAGGCTCCAAGGCCGACGCCCTGGCGGCGAAGATGTCCGCCGTCCTGGGGGACATGGGGGTGAAGATTTGCAGGCCCGTGAAGAAGGCGGAATTTCGCCTCACGGGCCTGGATGTGTCCGCGATCCTCCCGGAGGTGGCCGAGGCGGTTGCGAAGGCCGGGGGCTGCACCGTCGAGTCCGTGAGGGTGGGGGAAGTGAAGATCCCACCCAACGGGCTCGGCACGAAATGGGTGCAGTGCCCGGCCGTAGCAGCGCTGGCCTTGGAAAAGGCCGGCAAAGTGAGGGTGGGGTGGCCCACCGTCCAGGTGGTGGTTCTGGAGGCGCGGCCGCTGCAGTGCTTCCGCTGCCTAGCCCTGGGCCACGTCCGGCAGCAGTGCACTTCAGCGGAGGACCGCAGCGGCCATTGTTACCGTTGCGGGGATGCGTCCCACCGGGCGGTGGATTGCAAGGCCCCACCCCACTGCGTGGTTTGCGCGGCGGTGGGCCGGCCGGCAAACCACAAGGCGAGGAGTAAAGCTTGCTCCCCGCCTCCGAAGGCGAAGAAGGGCGCAAAAAAGGGGGGCGGTGTGGCGCCTCCCCAAAGCCCGCCGGAAAGCCCGCCCAGGGGGACTCAGAGGTCATCTAAGGCCATTCCCACCACCTCCTCCCAACAAATCAATATGGAGGTGGAGGGAGACCCGAACGGGGCGAGAGACTCTAATCCCCCTGCCTCCCCATCCATCGTTGGGGGCGAGAGGCCTGAAGGCGCCGCATAATGGCCCACGCGCCTCGCCGGTCTGCCCAGCCGGTCCTCCAGGCCAACCTCAACCACTGCCGCCAGGCACAGGACCTGATGGTCCAGTGCCTGGAGGAGTGGGGGGTTGGCCTGGCCGTCGTCTCGGAGCCGTACAGCGTCCCGGACCATCCACACTGGTTCGGTGACGCTGACGGCTCCGTGGCGGTGTGGTCACGTCGCCATTCGGCGACCGTACCCCCCTGCTCCGTGGTCGAACGGGGCAAGGGGATGGTAATGGTGAAGTGGGAAAGACTTCTGGTCGTGGGGTGCTACAGCTCACCCAGTTATGACTCCGCCGCACTCGGGAGGTTCCTGGACCGGCTGGGGCTTATGATAGGCCCACATTTAGCCGGTCCGGTGTTGGTCCTGAGGGACTTCAATGCCAGGTCCTCCACATGGGGAAACCCCGGGACCAACGCCCGAGGCGGAGTCCTAGAAGACTGGGCGGAGGGGGTGGAGCTCCGGTTGTTAAACCGGGGCTCCGTGCCTACGTGCGTGAGGTGGAACGGCTGGTCGATAGTGGATGTATCGTTCGCGACCGCCGCCGCCTCTCGCCGTGTGTCCAACTGGCGGGTCTGGGATGGAGAAACTTTGTCGGACCACTGCTACATCCTGATGGACGTGGCAGTGGTCTCGGAACCGCCGGTGGACACGCCCCTCCGGCGTGGCACCCCGTCAGCGCCCAGATGGGCGCTGAAACGACTAGACGGGGACCTACTGAGGGCCGCAATTATCGGCTCCGCCTGGCCATCGGCCAGGGAGCGCGGGGCACAAAAGGGGCCGACTTGGATCCGGGACACGTTGCAAATGATTTGCGACGTGGCGATGCCCCGGGTCTGAGCTCAGCCCCCGAGAAAGTCAACATACTGGTGGTCGGGGGAGCTGGCCGAACTACGCAGTTCGGCCGGCCGAGCCCGCCGCCAGTACACCCGCGCCCGTCGCCGCCATTTTCTGGGCGGCGACGCGGAGCCGAGGGTCGCCGAGCTGTACAGGGAGTACAGATCGGCGGCCGTGGCCCTCAAGCGTGCTATAGCCGCTGCTAAGGCCAGGGCCTGGGAAGAGCTCCTGCTCACCCTCCGTGACGACCCATGGGGACGCCTATACAAGGCGGTGCTTGGGAAGCTCCGCCCCTGGGCGTCCCCGGTCCCGGAGAGGTTAGACCCGGAACTCTTGGGGCGCGTCGTAGATACCCTCTTCCCCCGCAGCGATGGGGAAGAGGGGAGGAGGGAACGCGCCCCGGAGCCGACCACAGAATGGTCGGATGAGTTCCGGGTCACCGTGTGGGAGCTTGACCGGGCCGTCCGGGAACTCCGGGCTGGAGGAAAGAAGGCCCCCGGCCCCGATGGGGTTCCCGGTGGTGTAATGGCCTTGGCCCTAAGGGTCTCGCCCCGGCGTTCAGGAGCGTCATGGACGCGAGCCTGCGCCGGGGAGTCTTCCCCGCAGTGTGGAAAAGTGCGTGCCTGGTTCTCCTCCACAAGGAGGGAAAACCCGATGAGTCTCCCTCTGCATACCGGCCGGTATGTTTACTCGACGAGGCGGGCAAGCTGTTCGAAAGAATAATTGCTGCCCGCCTCGTCGAGCACCTGTCGCGGGGTGGTCCCGACCTGAGCGACAGCCAGTATGGGTTCCGGAGGGGGCGCTCCACGATAGACGCCTTGGAGCGCCTGCGTCTCCTCCGTGAACGGGCTGTCGCTCGGGGCAGGGTGTTGATTGCGGTGTCGTTGGACATCTCCAACGCTTTCAACTCCCTGCCCTGGAAGGAGATAAAGAGACAGTAGGGACCCAGTTGTGTATATAAAGAGACTGCCGGTCGCGCACGTGCTTATAGTTCGGCGGTCGAGAGCAGAGCACACGGCGATCACGCGGCAGCGGTCAACGCGTTGCAAGACAAATAAATATCGCACGCGGTTCAAATGTCTTACGCGGGCACTTTGAAAGTCTTAACACTCCCCCTTTCGAAGTGCACTCTAAACAATCATTTCGCATACAATTTTCTTTGACTTATTTCTAATGAAGTACATAATTTGAAAAACATGAACTTTGTATTGCAATTACACTCTCACATCTTAAATTTAGCATATCAACACATTTTTCTAATTTAATTAATCTTTGGCAAAGACTTAGTTAATATATCCGCGACCATTTCGTTGGTATTCACATATTGCACGCTTATCTCACCCATCTCTTGCATTTCCCTAGTATAACGTGTGACGTAGCAGAATTTTCTACGTCCCTCCGAGCCGATATCGAGAGGCCCGGCCGCCCTTATGCAGCACCGATGCGATAACGGCAGTCGCGAGCGCTGTCCCTGGGAACGTCGAAAATCCCATGGGCAGAGAACGCTTTCAACGTTTTGAACGCTGCGCCACTTGGCGCGACGCGAATTTCCAGGACCGTAGCCGGGTCCCAGGGGGACCCTGACCCCTTTTTCCTCCTTCCAGGAGCGCGGGAAATCTCGAAGAGAGGCGCTCAAGGGACGGCTTCGAAGAACATCCCGCAGGAAGACAACAAGGGAGAAATCGAGCCCGGGTTCGCCAACCTGGAGGCGCCGTCAGGCACCGCCGCCTCTATATGGAGGTGGTGCGATCTATTGCCCTGTATGGGACACCCGTATGGCACCGCTCGCTCGGGGCCAGCCGGTGCAGCCAAGCACTCTTGGAAAGAGTTCGGCGCCGCTGGCTTTGCGGGCCATACGGGATTACAGCACCATCTCCGCCGAGGCAGCGGGACTCCTCGCCGTGGTTTCACTCTTCCATGTGGTGGCGGCGGAGCGGGCGAAGCTTTACCACATCGCCCGTTCCTTCCGCCGCCCGCCGGGGGTGGATCTCACGTGCGGGGAGGAGGAGGAGTTCGTATCCCAGATTCGTCAGGCCTGGACGGACATGTTTGCGGAGTGGAGGGCGCTCTTGGCGCCCTCCACACGTCCGACTGTCCGGGCCCTCCTGTCCATATTCGATACATGTTGCAGGAGGCGGGTTAGGTTGACCTTCCGCCTCACGTAGGTGCTCTCCGGCCACGATTGCTTCGGAGAGTATCTGCACAAGATGGGGCGGGAGCCGACTGGGCAGTGCCACCACTGCGGAGAAGATGTCAACACGGCGCGGCACACGTTGTAGGAATGACCAGTTTGGGCAGAGCCGCTCCGTGTCCTTAGAGCCGCAGTGGGCGGGTGGGACCTCTCGCTGGCGGCCGTGGTCGACCACATGGACGGCAGCGTGAGGTCGTGGATGGCGGTGGCCATCATTCCTGGTTGATATCAATTGTGGCCCCTTCAAATAATTGTCCGTTAGGAGCTACAACTTTCTTCCAGCGAATTTTCCACTTACTGAAACACTTCTTGAAATCATCTTTAGGGATAGCGGACAGCTGGCTCGTCGCATTCTGTTTTATTGCTTCTACATCCGCAAATCTTGGTCAGGATTATACGGAGGCTGGCGAAGTTGCGAAATGCCGTGTTTCACCAGAAAATTCTGTACAATTTGCGACGAATGGCCAGGTGCGTTGTTATGGTGAAGCATCCAATCATCACTTTTCCCACGTAATACGCGACGCTCACTTGACTCGATGCTTACTAAACTGCGTATCATTTTCAAATGACGGTATGCAGAGTTTTTCTTCGTGGGCAGGCCACTTATTTGCAAGGTCGTCTCTAATATAAACATGTGCTACCCACCTTAGCCCACTTAGGAATGAAGATATAAGCAAAGGTCGGATTTGTATGCAGAAATTGGTAGTCTATCGATTTAGGATACAAAAGGTAGGTCATTCCAATAAAAAAAAAACATTACTGTTCATAAGATCTCGGAAAATATGACCTTGAGATGACCTTCACCCAAGATAACTTTCTCCACTGTGGCGGCCCGTGCACGAGCACGCCGCCAGACCGTCGCCACATAATGTATACAGGACGCAGCAACGAAACTCGAGGCGGACGTGTCAATCGTCGCCTGCGATACGCTGCGCCCTAACAGATACGACTGTTCTCGGAAAACTTGAGAGACTCTCCAAGAGATCGGTTTCGAGGGCAGTCGTAACGATGCCGAAGAGGCATTCGTGAGCGGGCCCTTGCACGAGCAAGTCGATATAGAACATCGACCCGAGCGACACGATCGAGCAACGCGACCGCCGCGGCACGTGAATAAAGATTGTCGACCACGAATGAGTTTCATAATTCTTTCTCCTGTGTTCCCACATAATTGGTGACACCGACGTGAGCTGTCGCGCAAGGACAGGTTTTTCTCGGTTTCAACGGTAGCGCGAACAGTAACCGTTGGCGGGTGTGTGGTTCAGGAGAAGTTCAGCAACAGCGATGGCGAACCCTTGCCCAGCAGACGACACGGTAGCACGTGTGGCGATTCGCGTCCCTCCGTTTTGGGAGAAGAACCCGGGAACATGGTTCCGGCAACTGGAGTCGCAGTTCGTGCTGGGCGGAATCACGCAGGACTCCACCAAATACCACTACGTCAGTGCGCATTTGGAAAATCAGTACGCGGACGTGGTGAGCGACATCATAAACAACCCGCCAGCGCAGAACATGTACGAGACGCTGAAAGCGGAGTTGATCCAGCGCCTTTCGGCCACCAAGGAGCAGAAGATCCGCACGCTCTTGGAGCACGAAGAAATCGGCGACCGGAAGCCGTCGGTTTTCCTGCGTCGGTTACAAAACCTCGCGGGTGACATGGTGTCGGACGATTTTTTGAGAACAATGTGGCTGGGACGCCTTCCCGCGAGTGTACAAACTGTGCTAGTGACGCGGAAAACGGAAAGCTTGACCGAACTCGCTTCCCTCGCCGACGCCGTGGCGGAGGTGGCACCGCGTCCGCAGGTCACCGCTGCGTCGACCGCACCCGACGGAATCCACGCGGAGCTGGCCCAGCTACGCCGTGAGATCGCGGCCCTCCGCGTTGGGAGAAACAGTTACCGCCGTTCACGATCGCCGTCGCGAAGCGCCCGAAGGAGCCCTTCAAGGTCACGCGACCGCGGTGATTCGCCTCCCCCCGACGACGGTCGATGCTGGTATCACTGGAGGTTTGGTGCCGCAGCGACAAAATGCCGTCAGCCGTGCAATTTCGCGACGGAAAACAGACGGGCCGATCGCTAATGGCGGCAAGCGATTGCGAGCCGACTACGAGCCGCTTGTTCGTGACGGACCGAGTGACCAAGACAATGTTTATGGTGGACACCGGTTCAGATTTGTGTGTGTTTCCGCGGTCGCGCGTGACGGGTATGCGCGAGAAAACGAACTATGAGCTGTACGCGGCGAACGGCTCGACGATCTGGACCTACGGTTACGTCGCGTTCCGTTTAAACCTGGGACTGCGACGGGATTTTCCGTGGCGATTCGTCGTCGCCGATGTTACGACTCCGATCATAGGTGCCGATTTTCTCAGTTTTTTCAACCTTCTCGTCGACCTGCGCGCGAACAGACTGGTGGACGGGATAACTGCGTTATCGACGGCTGGACGCGTGGTCGGAAATCGCGCGGGAAGCGTAAAAGCGATATCCGGGGAATCTAGGTTCCATGCGATCCTCGCCGAGTTCCCGGATATCACGCGCCCATCAGGAGGGCACCGCACGACGAAGCACGAGACTCGCCACCACATCAGGACGACGCCGGGCCCGCCGGTGTCCTGCAAACCACGGCGTCTCGCACCCGACAAATTGCGGATCGCTAAAGCCGAGTTCGAGGCCATGATGAGGGACGGAACAGCGCGCCGTTCGCAGAGCTGTTGGTCATCGGCCCTTCATCTGGTCCCGAAGAAGGGTGACGAGTGGCGACCGTGCGGCGATTATCGGGCGTTGAACGCGAGAACAATTCCGGATAAATATCCTGTGCCTCACATTGAGGATTTCGCGCAACGTTTGGCCGGCAAGACGTTGTTCTCGACGATAGACCTAGTGCGGGCGTATAATCAAATCCCAGTGAACCCGGACGATATACCGAAAACCGCCATCACTACACCTTTCGGGCTGTTCGAGTTCCCTTGGATGTCGTTCGGACTACGAAACGCGGCCCAGACATTTCAGCGCTTCATGGACGAAGTCTTACGCGGACTCGACTGGTGCTACGTTTATATCGACAACATCCTTGTGGCATCGAGCTCGATCGAGGAGCACGAGCGCCATTTACACGAACTTTTTAGTCGTTTAAATGAGTACGGGGTGTTGGTGAATTGCGCGAAGTGCGTTTTTGGTGCGCCGGAAGTGACATTTTTGGGATATGCTGTGACCGCGAACGGCACACGGCCGTTGCCGCAGAAAGTCGAAGCAATTCGAACTTTCCCACGCCCAGAGACAGTGAAAGAACTGCGACAATTTCTGGGCATGCTGAATTTCTACCGACGTTTTGTGCCCGCGGCCGCATGGATCCAAGCGCCCCTAAATGGAGCTCTGCAGGGTAACGTCAAGGGCCGAACCCCCGTCGACTGGACGCCCGACAGGATTGAGGCTTTCGAACGATGCAAGGACAGCCTCGCCCGAGCCGCCATGCTTGCGCATCCCGATGCTTCGTTGCCCTTGGCGCTTTTTACGGACGCTTCGGATTTCACGGTGGGTGCAGCGTTGCAGCAGCGATCGAGCGACGGATGGCAACCGTTAGCGTTTTTCACAAAGAAACTAACGCAAGCCGAGCGAAAATATAGTCCATATGACCGGGAACTTCTGGCGGTATACAAGGCCGTCAGGTACTTCCGGCATATGGTAGAAGGTCGCGCGTTTACGATATTCACCGACCATAAACCGATCATTTTCGCGTTCGCACAAAAACCGGAAAAACATACCCCGCGACAGTTCCGGTACCTCGACTTCATTGGGCAATTCACGACCGACATTAAGCACGTGTCCGGAAAAGAAAACATCGTCGCCGACGCTTTGTCACGAATCGCGCAAATTTCTCAGGCCCTCGATTATGCGGAACTCGCCGAATCCCAGCAGCGGGACGAAGAGTTACGCGCGATTTTGCAATCGGACACGTCACTCGTGCTGAAACGTGTTACGTTTCCCGACGGAAGTCCGGCGGTTTACTGCGACACGACGACCCCCTCGTTGCGACCTTTCGTCACAAAGAAATTTCGTAAGCGCGCGTTCGATTCCATCCACAACCTCGCCCATCCCGGCGCGAAAGCGACCGCGCGGCTAGTAGCGCAACGTTTTGTGTGGCCAGGTATCCAGAAGGATTGTAAAACCTGGGCACAGGCGTGCGTGCCGTGCCAACGAGCAAAGACGAGTAGGCACGTGTCTACTCCGGTGGGTAGGTTTGATGCGCCGTCGTTTCGCTTTGAACATGTCCACGTGGACATCATCGGACCGTTGCCGATGTCGAAGGGGTACCGGTATTGCTTAACGTGCGTCGATCGTTACACGCGCTGGCCGGAAGCGTTCCCCGTCGAGGATATTACCGCCGAGACGGTGGCGTACGCGTTACTTTCGGGGTGGATCGCCCGATATGGAACACCCTGTCGAATCACGACCGATCAAGGCCGACAATTTGAATCCGGTTTATTTAAACAATTGTCACTCCTTATCGGCACTAAACACCTGCACACGACCGCGTACCATCCAGCAGCGAACGGTATGGTGGAACGATTCCACCGCCAGCTGAAATCGGCAATCGTTTGCCACGCGGACAGCTGGGCCTCGGCGTTACCGGTCGTCCTCCTAGGCATTCGAGCCGCCTGGAAGGACGATATCAAGGCGACCCCCGCCGAAATGCTCTACGGCGAATCGATTCGTCTGCCAGGCGAATTATTAGTAGAGCGGCGAACCACGAACGCGAACGAGGAGACGTTCATAGAAAAATTACGCGAGCATTTCCGTGGCGTGCGCCCGACGCCGGTAATGCGCCACGGAAACAAAAAAACGTTCGTCTTTAAAGACCTCAACACGACGACGCATGTGTTCGTGAGGCACGGGGCACTTAAAGGCGCCTTGCAACCGGCATACGACGGCCCTTACGAGGTAGTCGAGCGGCACCCGAAACATTTTAACATTCGTGTTAAGGATCGAGTGGTTCCGGTGTCGTTAGACCGTCTCAAACCCGCGTACCTGCTACACGACGACGAGCAAGATGCGACCGACAAACCCCCGCCGCGGGAAGTCGACAACAATGCCTCGGTACCCCATGCGGACAGGCACGGTGAGCGCACGACAAAATCGGGCAGACGTGTTCGTTTCCCCGACCGCTACGTTGCAAGCAGATAACGCGAACCTGCGACCGCCAATGCGATCTCTAGTCACTAGTTATAAGTAGTTTCTATGCTAGTTATAAGCGATGTAGTTATTATTATTTAAGTTAAGGTATTAAAACAGATACGAGCGTACCCTTAATTTCACCAAGGGGGGTGATGTGGCGGCCCGTGCACGAGCACGCCGCCAGACCGTCGCCACATAATGTATACAGGACGCAGCAACGAAACTCGAGGCGGACGTGTCAATCGTCGCCTGCGATACGCTGCGCCCTAACAGATACGACTGTTCTCGGAAAACTTGAGAGACTCTCCAAGAGATCGGTTTCGAGGGCAGTCGTAACGATGCCGAAGAGGCATTCGTGAGCGGGCCCTTGCACGAGCAAGTCGATATAGAACATCGACCCGAGCGACACGATCGAGCAACGCGACCGCCGCGGCACGTGAATAAAGATTGTCGACCACGAATGAGTTTCATAATTCTTTCTCCTGTGTTCCCACATCCACAAACATTTATTTGTACCTGTATAAATAATGAAGTTATTAGTTGAGGCAGAGTTAAATCACAAACCCTGTATATTCATTATGGCGTGAATGTATGGCGAACAATTTTTTTCAGTGGGAGACCGTCCCCTTGCACCCCTACCCGGGAAAGGTAATCTGTGAAGATTCTTTTCTGTACTATAGGTTAAAATTTAGGTTACATATCTTGAGAATGCGATACAGAGGGCGCTCTAAGGCACGCGCCTAGTCATTTAAATGACAAAAACGTTAGAAATTGCAAAGCAAACAGGCAGACTAAAATTAAAACATTCCCCGACTCTTAAGATGTCTTGGTTGTTGGAATTGTAAGTTATAGCGTTTATATGTAAAGGAAAAGGTTGTTCAAAAATTGAATAAAATTAAAATGTTATCAACCAAAAAATTTGATTCCCGAAACTCGAATACCCTTTTCTGCTCTTTTGGATCCGCGAAATGTGAAAATAAAACGTAAAACATCCGTTGAGCAGCCGAAATTACAATGACCGAAGTTACGATGACAATCACCTTATCATACTTTGCATATATTGTTGTAATATCGGCCGCCCAAGGGATGTTTTGTATAAAATAATAATAAAGGGATGTTTGATATAAAACACATTAACTTTAAACAAACCTCGGATCCGCGTCATGTCAAAGTTCTCTAGCAATATAAATCTCACACACGAGCGAAACTAGTAGCAAGGGAGATCCGGCTTTAGGCAAGAAATTATGTTTCGTAAATAACTTGTAGCGGCCATCGGAATGTACAATTATCAACATTTGGCGTGCAAATGGTCGAGCGAGTTTATGGAACCGTTTTCCCACGGCTGTTTTTGAGAAAGCCGTTACTCGTCTTACAGTTTTTGTTATACATTTTTACTTTCGGCCTCAACAGCTCGTGCGGGTACCATAAACCTCGAGTTTTCCGAAGGGACCCGGAAGCTAGGCAGGTAGACGACAGCCGGCCACGTCATGCACTGCGGGCGCGTAGGAAATCCCGCTGCATTACCAAATTTACAGGGTCGCCACCGCGTTTAGAGAAAGCGCGTCAAGGGCGCAAGGGGTCCATCGAAGAAGTGCCGGATTGGCTAAAAAGGCTAATTCAGCCCCGGCCAATCAGGACGATTTGGGGACAGTTAAAAAGCTTCGTAAGCTTGAAGGCGAGCGTTATAGTCTGAGTCGAGCCCAAAATTTCGTGGAGTCCGAGTAAGATCCGAATCAAGTCGAGTCATAGTCTAGGGCGAGAAAGCACATCGCTGTAACTTAGAACTGTAATAAAAACGTTCCTACCAAGATCGAACGCGTTGGGAGATTTAGTTAAAAATTCCCAATACCTTTACAAACTTTTTATTGAGATATGAGCGACTTTCATAGGTGGATAATACCTTAAGGCAATTCTTCACGTCTATAAAATGAACAATAGAATTTATTTTCTTATTAGTAAGTGATAAACAACTAACCAGAGATACATGCTAACCACTGCCGCCATTGTGTCCTACTAGTTTCGCAGGCTTTATCTTCCGATAAAGTCAGTGACATAATATTATCCACTGTTGATCCTTCCTTCCGCGAGTGAATCTATAATAAAAGATTTTTTGAAATCAGACATAAATCTTAAAAGGTGGAGGGTAAGAGTACTCTAGTGTAAGAAAGCTATATGAGGTGAATTTATTTATCTCATGAACACAGAAGGTTATGAAGATGGTTTAGGTGGGGGAGCGGAGAGCGGGATGGATAATAGTAAATTGTTCAAATTCGAGAAAGAATGTTTACACAAAATAGCTTTAGACGACACATTTCTCTCTCTCTCTCTCTCTCTCTCTCTCTCTCTCTCTCTCTCTCTCTCTCTCCTCTCTCTCTCTCTCTCATTCTCACTCTCATTCTCTCGCTATATCTAACTCTTAAAACATCTACTGTAACATATCTCTACATAAATCGAACAATTTAGAACGTTGTATCCATTCATTTTAATACAGAAGTTTGAAAACTCTAAAAACACATACATATACGCGTTATCCGGTGCGAACGTTATGCCCTGCCTTCCCACATACATAAATTTACCTTCTTCATCACCCATCACATTACCCTTGAAAATATGCCAATATGTGTTCTTCTATGAAACGTATTAACCTTCTACTTTCAATATTTATATTTGCATTTCTAGATTTTTTCATGCTCTGCTCATCTTCTTCCCCACCTCTCCATCTACAGTCGGTGTTACGAGCCAGGGCCGCGAGCAGCGCGACAGACCGGCGAAGGGTTACTATCCCAGGAATATGGATGTAACTTGTTAGTTAGGTACGCGGGCGAACCTGATGCGAAATCAAGGAGCCTCTAGGAATGAAGTCAAACGCAGACGAACTCGGTGCGAAACCGGGGAGTTGTGGGATGTGAACGAACCTTGTTGATTGCTCGTGGTTATCAGAAATGATGTTCGAGCCTTAGCTGTATATTTACACGTAAAGTGTAGACTAATTTGACAAGGGTTTTTCCTCTCATAAAAAAAGGAACTAAATGTAACAAATTAAAATAGTGGACTGTATTTATAATAATGAGTGAGCCGTAACCGAATACAATTGAGCAGAGTACAAGAGAGCAGCTAGAGACTGATCTTTTCCCTAGCATGCTTGGAATCGAATTGCTTGGGAGGATCGAGCCAAAACCCCACGTAAGGGTAGATCCTCCCTCTACTTCGGGATTTTCCTCCCTTCCTTGGATGATAACAAACGGGTGATGCCAAGTTGGACTCCGACCGATTGGACACGTCCCGATTGGACTGTCCCGATTGGACGGGTTCCTTTTGGACTCCGTGCTGATTCGACTCGTGCCGTTTGGACGCCGTGCCGATTGAACTCGTACCGTTTGGACGCCGTGGCGGTTGGATTCGTGACGTTCCCTAACCCTAACCCTAACCACAAAAATAAAAATTCAGATCCAAATTTAACAGATTCCAAATCATATTTAACCATATATTTCACAATATAATATCACCATATGTAGACTTCGAAAAGCAATGATTATAAAATTTACGGCGTCCAAACGGCACGAGTCGAATCGGCACGGCGTCCAAAAGGAACGCGTCCAATCGGGACAGTCCAATCGCGACGTGTCCAATCGGTCGGAGTCCAAGTGGGACACCCCCATAACAAACATCCCGGATTGGCCAGGACGAGGACCAATCGGGGGTGGACGGTTGGAAAGTGGGAGATGGGACCGAGGCACATCCTGATGGCCCCAAGGCCATCCTGATAAACCAAGGGCCATCAACCACTTATTATGGGTGAAGAGTTGCCAGAGCCTGGGAAAACCCAGGGCGTCTGGCAATCGTCAAGTGCGAAACTAAAGAAGGGCAGGATGGGACCTCTGGCAGATTTATGGCATGGGCCTAGAAAACTAAATGCAAGTGCTAGCTCTACGCCTTGGGAACGGACGCGATTGGGATGTTAGCTAAAACGGTGACAAGGCCACTCCGTACCTAATTTCTAAAAATCCCCAAAGTCACGTTCCAAGAGCGTAAAGCAATACCCATGCCATAACCAGATGTCCCAGGCTGGCCGCTACAAACCTGATGCGAAATCTGGGAGCTGTGGGATGTGGACGAACCTAATGCAAAATCAGGAAGCCGCTAGGATCCTATAGTTTTCGTGGACGAACCCAATTGGAAATTGGGGAGACACTAGGTTGGAGAAGTCTCTGTTGGACTATGGTATGTCGTGAACGAACCTGATGCGAAATCAGAGAGCCGCTAGGATAATTAGCTCCATAACCTACGATTTATGTTCGAGAATTTTGTGCCGAATACGTAAAGAAGCTCGCGCAGTTTACTTCGAGCCATTCGCACGACTTGTGTAACACGCTAATCGAGTCAATCGTAAATATTACGGGCATCGCTTGTGGTACGACGGTCGCGGTTTGTAATTTGCCCCACCACAAATAGCACAGACAAGGCTCGTGATGTATTTTTATTATCTCTTCGTATCGTGATCAGTTTCAAGTTATTCTTGGTCACATTCGCACATCAAAACTTATTTTCATAAATTCTAGAGAAGCATCCCCACAAGATGTTTTCAAGAAAAAGATTTCGTGATGGGAGCAGTGAGAATGACAGAATGAGAGTGAAAGTGACAGTAGTGACGATATACGTTCTGTTCGAAGAAAATGCATGCGATTAGTTATTGATGATACTTCTGACGACGATCAACTACCAGAGTCCTGGCTTTGGAAAGAAATAAGAAATAGTCCAAAAATCTGGGACTATACGATGACTTCTGGCATAAGAGAGGCAGCCTTACGTCAATTAGGAGGAAGTAGGAGAGAATTAGATATATTTAATCTAATATTTGATGACATATTCTAGGAAAATATTGTAACCGAAACTAACTGGTATGCAGATCAAATACGAGCGAATCCACCCAGAACACGAGAAATCAACGACACTTGGTTTCCTGTAGATTCTAACGAAATTAAAAGATATTTCGCATTGTCCATAATAATGGCACGGGTAAAACAACCAAGAATCGCTGTTATCGAAACGCCGATATTTAGAAAATCAATGCCTTTGAAAAGATATCTGCAAATTACAAGGTGTTTGCATTTCGCAAACAATAATCTGGTTGTCAATAGAGATAAATTGAGCAAGATTAAACCTGTGATCAATTTTTTGAACCAAAAATTTAAAGAAGTATATATAATGAAAGAAGACATTGCTATTGATGAATCGCTCATGAAATTCAAGGGGCGCCTATCTTATAGGCAATTTGACCCATCAAAAAGGGCAAGGTTTGGCGTTAAATTTTATAAATTATGTGAGTTCGATTCAGGCTATTGCTATGAATTTAAAATATATACAGGCCACGATAAAAAAACCTTGTAGAGTTTGCCAAAAAAATAAAAAATGTAGAGAAACAACGTGGGAGTGTAAGAAGTGCAAAGTTCCGTTACATCTACCAGAATGTTTCGAATTGTATCACACCATTGCAGATTTTTAATTTTGTATTACTGATTTTTGTATAAATAAACTTTTTGTAGTACTTGCATCTATCACAATTATTGCATCAGGTTGTAATTATAATTTTATATTTACGTTTGGTCCGATCATCTACTACGGGCTATGCCCGTAGTTGTAAGTTAAGGTGTTAGTAGGCCTCGTATAGTTACACTAGTGTGTAATTTAATTGATAGAATTCGAGCGGTAAGATTGTATTATGTGAGAACTTCAATTATTAGATTAGAATATTGGACGATAATTAAGGGTTTATAGATTGCACGATTTGCCAAACAATACGAATATATTTTGATTAAAATGTATGTTACATGTGTTGGTGTCACGATTCAATTAATAATAAAAGTAAGTTTACCTAACATGCTCGGTGTTGACACACTGGCAATGCGGGGTCTAAGAACAGTTACTGAATGCCTGTCAGGGTCTATTGATACGAAAGGAAACTTTAGCCCGATCTAGCGGAGTCCGTACGTGGAAAAGAAGGGACTTTCCGGACGCAGAAATTCTTCCTTACCCAAGTACACACCGTTGGTGGTCGGATTGAAGTATTAGCCATAAAAGTGACGATAGCCAGATCCCTGGCTAGGTCACTGAAAAGTCCTTGGCAGTGACGTTTACCAGATGCGTTAATTCCAGGAAGAAACTTTCTCCATGCCCATGAAGGACAAGGGGTTTTCCCCTTAATAACTGTTTTCTGGGACGTTACCAATTTGGCCACCAAAGAAGCATCCCTCGACTAGGCGGAAACCTTGCGACACTCACTGAGTACGCATCGTTCTTGAGTCGTCATCGCAGTATTAACATCCCCCTAACTTTCTCGTGCCTTCGCTAATTGGCCGGATTGTTGTTAACGTTGCTGTTTAGTTTTCTCATTTGTCGTTATCTAGTTCATTATTCGTTAATAAATATATTATCTTGGTCTATTACACCGCGTTTCACCAGTGAACATTTAATTACTCCTCAATCACTTAAACCGATCTCACTGGAACTGACTTTTACGAACTCGACTCGACGTGACTCTGCACGTTATTGCACACTTACTGATGGAAGAGGATGAAAGTGAACGGATTTATATATCCTAAAAATGAGAAGGGGTGTCCGTTTTTAATCTAGGGTCGCATACTCCTATTTGTCGTTTCCAATGACTTGAAGGTTTGCAGCTGGATCTCTGTTTATAGGGTGTCACGTCCGGTGGTTCGACCGCCAACGAATAAACCCTCAAATAAAGAATTATTATCAATTATTATGGAAATCCGATAATGTCACGCGAGAAGAAATAAAAATAGGATTAAGATATATTTTAAAAATTCTACGCAGTAAGATAGCGCGGAAAACGATTCCAACTTATCTTCCTGCAAGACACGTAGATGAAGATCAGTTTACACCCTGAGAACAAACAGGAAGGGTGTCCAATTATGCCAAATTATAAGAAAAGACGCCGACTTCATAGTAAAAGGATCCTGTCGGCATACAGCTGACTAGTCAGGAGACATCAAGAAGATAAAAAAATGCAAGGTACAGACTCCTGAGCCAGCATCTTTCAAAAATAAAATGACTGGCCATCCTATAAAAAAGGGGACCAACTCCTCAAAGTCAGTTCGTCAGTCAGTCAGTCAATCAGTCAGTCATTCAGTCGCAATCAGTAGTTTCAGCTCTTTTTCGAAGTTTCACAGAAGTTTGTTCTCGTTCCTAGTTTGCCGTTAAGTCGCGCCATTGTAAACCGTTGTGTACCGGTGCCAACAGCTCTACTTCGTTGTAACCAGATCCGAAGCCTGGACGATCGGTAATATTATTATCACTATCACTGTTATTACTGTCGTAATCAAACTACAGGTAACACTCCTACAACACGGCATCTTATAACACGGTTTCGCTACCTGTACGTAACCCCCCTTTTTGTACTGGTTCTGGGTCTCATACAACACGGCATTTTCTTAGGAACCTATCTACCGTGTCATAGGAGGGTTACCTGTACTTGTAAGCACTCCCGTATATGCGCATTATAAACAATATATGTAAAATCGAATTTTGCTCAGGAATCAAATATCGGATTTCGGTAGATCGTGCACCAACACACACGCGGCCCGATCCATGTGTCGATTATGTGTATCGATCAACAGCGCCACGTTTATCCGTTGCGATTACGAATCGATTCGAGCGTAACGGAGCATTCTTGATCCAAGCCTCGAACGGTATACAAGTGTTTTTCTTCTGCTCGCTCTTCGAACGTACGACAGTGTCACCGCGCCTATCGCGTTCTGTTAATCGTTCTTTCCGCACTAAGTTTTCGGAAATTCGTGCTCTCGTGCCTATCGCGGGGCTATTGTCCACCAAGTGCGCATCGCGATCTTTTTCGCAATAAAGACAATTTTATCGAGGATCAGTGATCCAGCGTTCGTTCAATCACTCCCACTGTATATCCTCGTCAGGATAGTTCCAGCTATCCCCTCATCTCCGTCACGCGCAAACAAATTTGTAATCTCTGATTCAGAACCACACTTTGAATAAATCAATAATTTGTTGTTTTCGAAATAAAGGTTCAAACTTATTTAAAGGATCCCCAATTTCCCGAACCGTACCGGTGTATGCAGATAGGTTCGAAACTGGGTCCTATCCTCTTGAAATCGTAATTCATCCCACTTGGGACGTAACAAGGGTTAAACCAAGGGTGGGGCCCGGGGCGTGAGCTGACCCGGGCCCCCGGGGGGAGCACAGCTCCCCCCGTGATAGGCCGATACCCCCCGGGTTAGTTTCCCGGTGTGGGGGTATGTCGGTCCGTCCCTCCCCGATTGGGGAGGGGGATCCGTGGGGGGTATTGGGTGAGGAAGGGTCGGGGCGTGCCGGATCGCGCCTCCGACGACCCTTCCTACCGGTGGCGGCGTCTTCTTGCCTCGGCCGGGGCTGGTTCCTTCGGGATACCGGCTCCGAGCGGGGCACGAAGACTCCGCGAGCTGTGGGTGGACCGAGCTGGGGCTCGGGAAGCCCAATATGAAGGCTCCAGGGATGGGGACACCGGGCGGGTCGCTCCGCCTGGGGTCTTATAGTGTAAGCAATGGTGAGGTTAACCCTTCCCCCGGGGTGTGATGATAGCTGGGAGGTGTCCTGTTGAGTACTCGCGTGATCCAGGCACCTCCCCTTTAGCTTAGGTGGGCGTGGGTTTTTAGTGGGTAGCCTCTGGGGATTTTTCCCAAGGGGCAGTCCCACATAACCCCGGCTCCTCCCAGGGAGTTCTCTCTATTTGAGGGATGTCACAGGTCTAAAGTCCTCTCGCTCCACCTCCTCGTGGTGGACCCTGGGAACACACATAGTTGTGTGTTGCTAACGGAGCGAGGGGCATTCCGCGGGAAGTAGTCCGAATGATGTGTGAGGCGATGCCGGCGGCATCTTCGGATCCTGGCAGGGCCTCCCATGCCGGTAAGGCTCACACGGAGGGGTGTAAAACCGCGGGCTTTCAATGTGTCCTTCGAACGACCGGGGAGGTCGCCGCAGGGCTCCATACCGTAAACCGGTGGTCATATTTTACCGGAACGGGGGACTTGCCTTAATCGGCCGGCCTGCGAGGAGGATAAACCTCTATAAAAAAGTCTCTATCCCAAGCTATCATAACGTGGCGATGGGAAACCTCCGGAGTATGCGCCGGGGGTGGGTGGTGGATGCATCCGCTCATAACCGTTGTACAACCTCGGGATACCTGCCGACCTCCCGTTGTATCTAGGCTTACCGGGACAAGCGGCTCTGCCCCAGTGGACACCCCCTTCCGCTTGTAGTATTTAGGGTATCGAGTGAGGCGCCCCCAGAAGTGGGGGCGTAGTAACCAGACCCGAACATGGTAACTATGGATTTTTCAAACGCCGAGCCTCGGACGAACAATGATGACATTGTGGAGGGGAAGCGCGCCTGGAAGCGGTCGAGAAGGGAGCGGTGGTGCCTGCAACATCAGAGATGGTGGATGGCCCAGTTGCTAGAGGCCGGCCCAAGCCCCGGCCTGGGAGGGGCGCACCAATACCCAACCTGGAGAACGACCGGTGGTCGGTTGCCTCGGGTGCCTCCGCCAGCGGCGCGGCCAAGAAGCGCTCTCGGTCTGGGAGCGCCTCGCCGACCCCGTCGGTCGGTAAGCGGGAGAAACTGGAGGTGACCCCCCAGCCCCCCGTCCGGAGATAAGAAGCCTGCTCCCCGGAGAGCTGACCGCTCTTGGAATAGAGCGGTCACGCACGCGAGGTCGTTGACCTAGCCGGGAGGAGCAAGAACCTCAAAGGAATGTTCCTAAATGCGTTCAAGGATTACGCCGGGGTTATTGAGGCGGTGTTCAGGGAGCTGGAGCAGAGGGGTGTCCAGGGGGGACACTCTGCTACTGGCTCCGGCCCCGCCTCCCTCGCGGAAATGACCGTGCTACGGGGGAGGATCACCGAACTTGAGAACGAGTTGCGGGATACCCGCGACACCCTCGAGGCCGTCAAATGGGAGCTCATGTTATCCAAGCGGCTGCGCGACGCTCCCCCCTGCCGGCAATATCCGCCCCCAGCGCCAACGGGGACACTCTGACACCCGTGGTCCCCGAGACGCCTCATGTGGGTGAGGCGACAGCGGACATGATGGCCCAGTTGCGGGCCCTCATGGAGGCGGGCCTGAGCTCCCTCCGTGAAGAGGTGCGGAGGGAGCTGCGTCGCGCGGCCGGGCTCGGTGCTCGAGGGGCCCCGCAGCCGCCTACCGTGCCTCTGACGCCATCGCCGCCTGCCCCTGCAACCCGCGCCGCCGACGCCGGCCCCTGCCCCTGTACTGGGAGAGGCACCGAAGAAGAAGAAGAAGAAGAAGGGGGGTACTACGGGGGGCGTCCCTGCCCCCCCCCCCCCCGCCCTGCCCGGCCAACGGTCCCTCGCCGGACCCTGCCTCCAGCACCGACACTAGGTAACCCTAATGGGGAAACCTGGGCGGATGTCTTGAGTAGGCGGTCCAAGACCAAGGCCAAGGCCTCGGCGGGCGCCCTTAAGGGGAAGAAGGCCGCTCCACCCGCCCCGAATGGCGCAAAGTTACCGGCTAGGGTCAAGGCTCTTCCACGCGCGGCGGCGGTCACCCTGACCGTTCCCGCAGACAGCAAGGCCTCCTACGAGGAGGCGGTTAAGAGGGCACGCCAGGGCAACAACCTCGATGCCTTTGGCATTGGGGCACAACAATGGAAGAGGGCGGTAACCGGGGGCCTCATCATCGAGGTCCCCGGTGCCGATGGGGGCCCCACGGCCGATGCCATGACGGCCAGTACGAACGCCGTCCTGGGGGACATGGGGGTCAAGGTCGTCAGGCCCGTGAAGATGGCGGAATTCCGCCTCACGGGCCTGGATGTGTCCGTGACCCCCCGGGAGGTGGCCGCGGCGGTTGCAGAGGCCAGGGGCTGCACCGTCGAGTCCGTGAGGGTGGGGGAAGTGAAGATCCCACCCAACGGGCTCGGCACCATATGGGTTCAGTGCCCGGCCGTAGCGGCGCTGGCCTTGAAGAAGGCCGGCAAAGTGAGCCTTGGGCCACGTCCGGCAGCGGTGCACTGCGGTGGTCTACCGCAGCGGCCATTGTCACCGCTGTGCTTGGGAAGCTCCGCCCATGGGCGTACCCGGTCACGGAGAGCGCCCGGAACTCTTAGGGCGCGTTGTGGATACCCTCTTCCCCCTCAATGACGGGGAGGGGGGGGTGGGAACGCGCCCCGGAGCTGACCTCAGAATAGACGGACGAGCTCCGGGTCATAAAGTGGGAGCTGCACCGGGCCGTCCGGGAACTCCGGGCTGGGGGCACGAAGGCCCCCGGCCCTGATGGGATTCCCGGTGGTATAACGGCCTTAGCCTTAAAGGTCCTCGCCCCGGCGTTCAGGAGCGTCATGGACGCGAGCCTGCACCTGGAGTCTTCCCCAAGGTGTGGAGAAGTGCGTGCCTGGTTCTCCTCCACACGGAGGGGAAACCCGCAGAGTCTCCCTCTGCATACCGTCGGTATGTTTACTCGACGAGGCGGGCAAGCTGTTCGAAAGAATAATTGCTGCCCGCCTCGTCGAGCACCTGTCGCGGGGTGGTCCCGACATGAGCGACAGCAAGTATGGGTTCAGGAGGGGGCGCTCCACAATCGACGCATTGGAGCGTTTGCGCCTCCTCCGGGACGAGGCTGTCGCTCGGGGCAGGGTGTTGATTGCGGTGTCGTTGGACATCTCCAACGCATTCAACTCCCTGCCCTGGAAGGAGATACCGGGGCGCTGGAATACTTCCAGGTGCCCCCCTATCTCCGGGAGGTGGAGAGAAGAATAAATAAGATTAAGAGAAGCGTTAAGATTCTAGGAATTAAGATGGCGTCATGTCCGGTGGTTCGACCGCTCAAGAATCAAACGAATAAAACTTCAGACAAAGAATTATTATGAACTATTGTAGAAACCCAATCATGTTACGCGAGGAGAAGAAGATAAATGGGATTAGGATAGGCGTTAAAATTTCTAGGAAGTTAGCGCACAAAACAATTCCAATTATCCTCCTGCGAGAGACGCAGCAAAGATCGGTGTCACCCTGAAAAATAAACAGAAAGTGTGTCCAGTTGCGCCAAGTTCCAAAAAGGCACATTGATCCCATGGTAAGAATGATGCACATTAGATAGAAAAATTAGAAGATTAAATCAATATCCTATTGAAACAATGGACTGTCCATCCTATAAAAGGGAACCACCCCCTCAAAGATTCATTCAATCTTGCCCAGATCTTGCCTGAAGTTCAAAGTTCAGTAAAGGTTTAAGGTTTAACAAAAGTTCAGTGTAAGTGGTGAATTAGAATTGGCGACCTGCGGCGATTATTGGACTTGCGATATGCGACAACTACATTTGCGAAGCGATACTAACCCAGCGACTCGGTAAAAATTAACATTATTATTATACGAAATATTTTTAAGCTATCTAGTTCATGCGCTAACTACATATAATCTCTATTTATAAAATCATATATAAAATATCCGATTCAGTACCCAATTTTGAATAAATCAATAATTTTATTGTTGTTTATCTTGAAAAGGATCAGAGTCTAGATTCCCGAGCTGGAAGCTGGAAGAGGAGAATTTCTTATAGACGGAGGAGCCTCCGTGAACCTCATCGACCACGCTGTATTGGGCTACAAGGCCCAAAAAATCAAACTACGCCGCTTCTACGTCCGCTTCTCGGACCTGTACAGAGAGTACAAGTCCGTCCGTATGGCTCTGCAGCGAGCAATCGCTGCCTCCAAGGCCAAGGCCTGGGATGAGCTCCTAGATACCCTTCATAGGGATCTATGGGGGCGCCTATATAAAACGGTGCTTGGGAAGCTCCGCCCCTGGGCACCCCCTTTGACGGAGCAGTGCAGCCCCGAGTTCTTGGGGCGGGTCACAACTGCCCTCTTCCCGTGGGAAGCGCCCCTTCCTGCGGACCTGAACTGATCGGAGACGCTCACGATGTCGTAGTATGAGCTCTCCCAGGCTGTCCGGTGACTTCGGGCAAGGTGCACGGCACCTGGCACTGATGGAGTCCCCGGACGCGTGCTGGCCACGGCGCTGGACGTCCTACCCCAGTTTTCAGACGGGTACCGAACGCCTGCCTGTGCCGGGTGTCTTCCCGGATGTATGGAAGTCGGCAAGGTTGGTCCTCCTCTGCAAGTGAGGTAGGCCCGCAGATTCTCCCCTCTGCGTACCAGCCCTTTTGTCTTCTCGACGAAGCGTGCAAGATCTAAGAGAAAATTCTCGCGGATCGCCTCGTCGAGCACCTGTCCCGCGGTGGTCCTGACTTGAGCGACAGCCAATTCGGGTTCCAGAGGGAGCAATGGACGGTAGACGCGGTCATGCTTCTTGCCTTCCTCCAGACCGCGGCTGTCGCTCGGGGCAGGGTGTTGTTGGCTGTGGGGTTGGATATAACCAATGCCTTCAACGCCCTGCCCTGGCACGAGGTAGTGAGGGCCCTGGACTATTTCCGGATGCCACCCTACCTCCGGGCAGTGATTCGGGACTATCTGTCGGACAGGTGGATTGAGTTTCCGGGTCGGTACGGTATAATGCGGAGGGAGGCAATGCAGGGGTCTCGCAGGGGTCGGTGCTCGGTCCGGTGCAGTAGGACCTGGCGTATGACGCGGTGCTGCGGGCCTCGCTTCCCCCTGGTGTCAGTGTAATCTGCTACGTAGATGGGCTACCTTCCCGAGATCGGGGTGGACTGCGTCGTCGGTGGGATTCGGAGGCTGGGGATGGAGATATCCGTCGGCAAGAGAGAGACAATGTATGCCCTGTCATCCTGCCGGCGGCCACCCCCGCTCCGGATCCTGGTGGGTGCGGCCTCTTTCGAGGTTACCGACGAGATAAAGTACCTCGACCTGACCCTCGACAGCCGCTGGTGCATCGAGAAGCACTTCGACAAGATGGCCCCCCGGCTCGAGAGGGTAGCGGTCGCCATCGGGCGGCTACTGTCCAATATCAGGGGGCTCGATGTACGGATTCGTCACCTCTATGCGGGGGTGGTGCATTCCATAGCGTTATGTGGAGCCTCCGTGTGGTACCAGCTATTAGCGGCCAGCAGGCACAATCTTGCGCACGCGAATCGTGCGCAACGGCGGCTGGCCTTGCGGACCATACGGGGTTACCTCGTCGCGGGCATAGCTCCCCTCCAATTTATGGCGGAGGAGCGGGTGACCAGATACTGGATCGCCTGCTCTCTCCGGGAGGGGGAGATTGACCCGGGCGGGGAGGACGTCAAATTGCGGAAGCGGCAGGCCCGAATGGACAGGCTTGCCCACTAGCGGCAGCAAGTTGCTGCCGTTGACACGGGCAGGCCAATTGTCCGGCCCCTCCTGCCCATTCTGGGAGAATGGTGCACGAGGCGGGGACGGCTCACCTAGCGTCTGACGCAGGGGATCTCCGGACACGGTTGCTTCGGGGAGTACCTGTGTCGGATCAAGAAGGAGCCGACAGCGCAATGCCATCACTGCGGGGAGACTCGGGACACGACGCGGCATACTCTGGAAGAGTGGCCAGCATGGTCAGGCCGCGCCGCACAGTGGTGCCAAAGCGGCAAAATACCATTTGATAAATTTTTGATTTTTATAAGAAAGAAATTAATTTTGTATAGCCTAATAGTGAGTGCATAATGAGCCGAAGTCCGATTTAAAAAAAATTTTTTTTTACGGAGGTATACGCATGGTAAATAACCTTTCCTTCTCTCCTGGGATTTCATCAGTTTTCAGTGCGATAGTTATGTAATTACTCCGCCTATAATTTAATACATAGGTGTCTACAAATCATATGTGTTATTACAAATAGCTTAAACTATTAACTGGCAAAAAAGTTTATCAGAAAAAGTTGTTTAACATTAAGTAATATGAACTAATCTGAAGCCTCTTTGCGTTACGCTCATTTTTTATTTATGGAGGAATACAAAAAATCCTTTGAAAAGCTTCGATTTGGAACTAATAGTTTTGGCAAGGTGTAATATTGATCTAACTTTGTGTGAAAAATCTTGAGACCATTCCAGATCCTTTCGCTGCAATTTAAGTTTAAATATCAAGTTTCAGAATTTCCAAGAATGAATCGCGCGGAAGTTACGATTATTTGACGTTTCAGGTGAAATTTTGTAGGGATATATCATTTATAATGAAGAAAAATGTAAAATAGTTAGTTAGAATTAATTGTTTAAATAAAAGAAATTTAATAATGTGGGATGAATGGTTCTTCGTGCATGCGTGCGGGCGACCGGATCATATTGTGATGGATCGGCGCCGGTATGTTTGAAAAACTCGAGTGTTTGAAAAGGCGTGAACGAAGAGTGTTTAGAACTGAGAGATAGGAAAGTATATGTTTTTCCAAATGTAAGCTATGGATGCGAGAGACAGAGTGCAAGCGAGACAAATGCAGGGGGGTGAAACAATATAAAGCGTGGAAGTTCAGCGAGTGAGTCAGTGTGTTGCAGTGCGTTTTAGAGAGAGAGTCAACAACGAGCTTTTAACCGTTAGTTCAAATATAGTTTTATAACCAGTAAAGCGTTAATTAGAAATCAACCTCCCCATTCCTCAAGAATCCTACAATAGTAATTTCTTTATGTTAAATAATCAAATCTTTCGTTCATTAATGAAATTTTTAAGGGATATATATTAGATAATTAAAAAATGTGACATTCATACGTATAAAAAAATATTTAATAATTTTTTTGTTAAATAAACAAAATTTTCGTTCACTGGACCACTGTCGCAAAAATGCAACAGGCATTTTTCTGACAGTGGTTTAATGAGCGACATAAAAATAATTTATATAACAAAAAAAATTCTTAATATGTTTTTTTTATACATAAAGAATTAATAAATCATATGCATTTCACATTTTTTTTTTATTATTTAAAAATATTCCTTAAAAAATTTACCTAAAATATCAAATACACCGTAACTTCTGCACGATTCAATCTTGGAAATTCTGAAAGTTGATATTTAAACTTAAATTGCGGTGAAAGGGTCAGGAAGGGTCTCAAGATTTTTTACACAAAGATAGTTCAATATTATATCTTGCCAAAACGATCAGTGCCAGACTAAAATCTATTAAAAGATTTGTTGTATACTTCCATAAATAAAAATGGGCAGAAAACAGAGATTTCCGATTAGCCCATATTAATTATGTTTAACAACTTCATTAAAAAAAATTTTTGCCAAATAAGGGTTGTACCTGTGGCAATCGCTTCACAAATTTTCAAACAAATTCTTTGGATAGTTTCGTTTTTACAGATTTTTTGCCGCTTTTTGGCCATTTGGCACCACTGTGCGCCGTGTCCTTAGGGGAGTTAACGGTTGGGACCTCTCGCTGCCGGCTGTGGTTGACCACATGGTGGGCGACGAGGGGTCGTGGAAAGCGATGGCCTCCATCTGCGTGATGTCGCAGAAGGAGGCGGCGGAGAGGGAGATAGAGCGAGGCCCCCTCTCCGCGAGGAGGCAAGTCCCTGGGGACGTGCCCTAAGGGTTCGTCGGCTCCTACTGCGGGGTGAACGCAGAGGTGGCGGTGGTGGGCAGAGCTAATCCACAAGGCCGCCATGGGGAGGGGGGTGTGACATGTAGCGCGCCACCCAGGGGTGGGCTATCGGCTACGTCACCGGTCACCTCTTACTGGGAACGGTGACTTCCTCCCTCGGTCGGGCGGGGATCTGCGGAGCCCCTTTCCCCTGGGCGAGGTAGGGAGTCGCTGGGTGCAGCGCGGTGTCGCGATCTGGGGCTCGCGGCGACCAGCCGAGCCGCCCTCCGGGATAGGGGACGCTGGTTGGGTGACCCGTGCGGTGTCCTACTAGATTAGGAATTGGAGGTGGGGGGGGGGGGAAGCTTTACTTCCCCCGGCGTGTCATTGTTGGGGAAGGGGGCTGCGAGTTGTTTTCAATACGAGTTCCTCGTCGTCTCCCGTTAGCTCAGGGAGGTCACCGTGGTGGAATTGGGTATAGTGGGTAAACCCCTTCGGGAGGGAGTCTCACATATCCCCGTCTCTCTCTCCAGGAAGGACGGGAAATCCGCAATGCGATTACCACCTCGTAAAAAAGAGGGAAAAATTCGAAATAAAAGGGGTAACGTCACCTTCCATCTTGACCATGGGAACCACTGTATTACGTATTAGTGATATACCAGCTCTTTCCTACGTTGTTAAGAATCTCACAATAGCAGCGGTTTGCATTCTAGATGTGATCCTTCGAAATGGAAAATAAACAGAGACAATCTCGGACAACATACTGTATTCCCGGACGAATATCGCAACAGGTACGGTTAAGGTGTGCCAACCCCGAAATACAAGAGGGTTATTTGCCACGCCTCAAAACATCAAAAAATGTTTACATTGCCGAGGCCACGGTATGCAACGTAATGATACGGACGAAGAAACAGACTTGTAACCTCAATATCTTCAGTCTTACGATATTTTTGACACTTCAGATGAAGACCCAGTCGACTCCTATCAAGCTTGTAAAGTCAATAAAACCGTCAGAAGACAGATCATTTGAGGTACCATCAAACCGCACATTTAAATCCGGAAGAAAAGGCACATGTAAACAACATTATTCAGGAATTCGCTGACAGGTTCTATATACCTAGGAAGGATCTTTTCATCACTTCATCCATGTAACCAACGAAATCTCAATCAACACGCGGCAATACCGCTATCCGGTAATACACCAGAAAGAAATCCAGCAACAAGTACAAATACTTTTATCACGAGGTATCATTAAACCATCTACATCACCTTACAATCAGTGATGATCTGACAAGTTTTCTCGCGCATGCGCGCCCAAAACAGTAACGTATCTATATTATGAGGACGAGGTAATGGGGCAGTGATATTGGCGGGAAAGTACCGGAATAATCTCTTCCGAGACGAAATGAGTGTCCTACTAGTTTTTGATAAGTTATTGATAATATTTTATTATACAGTGGCAGCTAATATTGGAACAGGAGCTACAAAGAGGCGTAGAATTCGCTATTTTCAAAATCACATCATAACAGTTTTTAAAAATGTTGCAGGGTGAAACCAAAACCTGGCCCATATCTCATCACTGCTTACAATTCACCTTTGTGGATTGTTCCCAAGAAACCCGATGCGGACGACAATAGACAATGGCATATGGTCATCGACTTTCGAGCTTTAAACAAAAAACCGTCAGCAATAAATACGCCCTTTCACAAATCAACGAAATCTTGGACGAACCGGGAGGAACCAAATATTTTACCGTTTTTGACTTGGCCAGTGGTTTCCATCAAATAAAAATGAATACGAAGGTCTTTTGGGCTGAAGAACGCACCACCTACCCTTCAAAGACTTACGGATCAAGTTTCAACCGGATTACAAGGAACAGAAGTATTTGTTTGTGTGGACGACATCGTAGTTTATTCCTCGACACTTCGGGAACACGAAATTAAGATAAGGAAATTATTAAACCGCTTTAGACAACACGAACTCACTTTTTGAGACAATGTAAACGGCCGGCGATCGGGGGAATGAACTGGCCTATAAACATAGGTCAGTGTCATCACCCGTGCCCCGACCGGGTCACGGGAAAAAACCCACGTAGGTGCGTTCGATCGCACCTGTGTGCACGATAATAACGACGGGCCGCGGAGGACGCGGAGCACTTTTTGGCGAAACGCGACGATACGCACGGTTAGACGATAATACGATTACGAACACGACTAACGCCTTGCGTATAAGGACCACGATTACGGACACACTATTTGTACTTTTCGCGACATTATCACTGTAACTTCCGCCGCGCTATTCTAAATAAAGGGCAGATATTTTATATACTAACAATCCTGTTCCTACACATATTTAGGACACATAGTATCAGCACAAGGAGTAAGACTGGACCGCAGGAAACTGGAGGTGTGCCCAATACCCAAAAATCAGAACATACAACAATTTTTGGAACTACCGGCGCTTCATACAAGACTACTCATTTAAAGTAAAACCGCTAACGCAATTATTAGGAAAGGAAGTTTCCAAAAATTAAGAGATGAACTCTGTCAAACACCAATAGAAGCTTCAGATATTGCAGTAGGAGCTATATTAAACCGAGGAAGTATCCGTAAGGATTTGCCAATAGCCTACGCTTCCCGTAGTTTAAATGCAGCAGAAAGAAACTATTCAGCCACTATTCGGCGATGGTTTACGCCGTACAATACTTCAGACCATATGTTTACGGCGTGTGGTTCACCCTGGTAACACACCATCGACCACTAGCCTCGCTTTACTCCGTAAAGGATCCCACTTCTCGTGTGGCTAAGTGGAAGCTAAACCTCTTGGAATATGAATACGAAGTAATACATAAGTCAGGAAAGACTAACAAAAATGCAGATGCTTTATCACGAAACCCAACAGTAGTCTATTTACCTTTAAGTACAGGACAAGATACAGCAGCCACCGAGGTTAGTATCATCGGCCAACGCGTCCGAGAAATGCAAGATGGACGGAAACCAATACCCAGCTAGGAAGAATTCACAATCAGTTATGACTCTGCCGATTCGGTTATACGAAAAAACCCCACGTCGATCCTATCGAAAAACCAAACCTTTACCAGTATTAGGCGAAAGAACAGCACCATATATGGCCTCATCAGCCCACCCTGCAACGGAACTTGTAACGGGAAACTCCGAAGAATTAACAGACGACGAGAGTACCATAACTGCAGATTTAGCTTCTTTTTATAAACAAGGTCCATTAGAAGACATAGTAATATCGACAAGTCAAAATCAAGAATTGATTACTCCTCCAACTCCAGCATCGGTTCTCCAAAGACACTTCGGTTTCAACCAACTTCGCTCAATCGAATCAACGATATAACAATGGAGTGCGAATCTTCATAAGTTGAAGAGGACAGTTCAGATGAAGAAAACGAGTCTTCCGACATCACCATCGCACCTATACCTCCACATAACAGAAGTATCCAAACTCCAACCGAATTAGACCGGAAACAATTGATCGAGGAGAATCATTGTAGTCTGATTGGAGGGCGCAAAGGTGTAACGAAGACGCTAAACCGCCTCAAGGAGAAATATCAATAGGCAGGTATAAGAAATGACGTCAAAGAATTCATTCAAAATTGCAGAAGTTGTCGAGAACGAAATTGGTCAGAGCAAGAACCCGTCAACCGATGATCATCACCGACAGACCTTTGGAGTCTTTCGTCAAACTTGCCTTGGACACAGTATAGCCGTCGGTATACCTGACATCAGAGCAACTACAGTCGCAGACGTCTTCGCAGGAGACTTCATTGCAATACTCAGTACACTACTCACTATTTTATCGGAAAAAGGAACAAGTTTCATGGGCAAAGTGACGAGAAAACTTGACGAAATATTTAAAATCAAACAGATGTCAACCTCAGGATATAGGCCACAGACTAACGGATCCTTGGAAAGAAGCCACATTATATTGACTGAATACTTGAAGCACTACATGAAATCACAGGACGAATGGGACCTCCTTCTTCCATTTGCGATACTTTCATACAATACCTTTGTCCATGAAGCCACCAATTTGACATCACATGAACTGATCTTTGGACGCACGGTTCGCTTACCAAGCGCACTCGACACCAACCAGGATATGGAAACTTACGGGAGATATCTACCACTGCCATTTTTAACCGAATTCAACTATATGCTTGCCCATAAGCGGGTTAGTACTAAACTGAAAACGGAGTAACACACATCTTGAGATTGGGTTTATAGTCCCCTTCGGTGAGTTCTAAAACGCTACAAATCGTTATTCTCACGGCAAGTTAACTAAGTCAACCCCCCCCCCCCCCATTTCTCAGTGCGTCAATATCGAGAGCCTAGGAGCATTAGTATCCGCGAAAACACATTACACTTCAACAAATGTAGATACCTACTGCACTTTTATAAAAAATATATTGAGTTGTTATCAGACATATGAGAATCTTTAATCTCATATCGGTGTATCAGTATCTTTAAAGGTTACGAGAATCGCTTTCCGAATAGCTTCCCTTTAGCTATCTTGTGAAACCCGGTGATAAAACAGTAGGGCTGTGCGAGTACTCAGAAATGCAAGCCGAGCTTAGCTCGGCTCGATTATGCGAGTCGAATCGAGTACCCGCACGAAGCGAGCGGCTCGCATAAATAAATCGACTCGAAATAAATTCAGGCGTAAGATGACATGACGATTTAACAGCGGGAAGATCGGAACATCGATATTATATATTTTGATAGTGAAATGGATATAATGTTAAGTAATGTAGATTCAGAATTTATATAAGCCTTATTGAAAATAGTTATACAATAACAACTATTTCCTAGTGTTTGCGCGAAGAATTTGTAAGATTCTCGGCGATTAAACAGTTCTTTATTGTCGCGAAAGAAATAAGATTTCTTCGCTACTATGCAGACGCAAAGTTTGTACAGGCGATAGAATACGAGTGCGCAGTTACACGCTTTAGGCGTGGTTGTGCTCTATTAAGGTCAATGCATATCTCACAGGCCGGCCAGCCTGCCGCTTTTTCCCAGTTTATAAGCATTTTGGGGTCCGGGACAGCCACTTGAAAGGGTCCGAGAGGCTCGGAACAAAGGCACAGCGTGTCCTCTGCTACCAGAACCCCAGGGGTTCGCTGCCCAATGCTAGAGCCGTACGACTAGCCTGCGAATATTCTCGTCGAGAATGTGCCACGTGGCGTGGCAGTACGAAGACAGAATGAACATCCTGTATTTATTTAAAAAGCTATCAACCAGAACTTTTCTGAGTTCCGCGTGGTAATAGTTTAAACGTTATAACAAACAAAATAACAATTTATTACTACGCTAACGAAGAAGGAAGAATATCATATGACAATCTGTGCGGTGAAACAATTCGTCATTATTTATTTCAAAAGCTGTTAACTAGAACATTTCAGAGTCTCTCGTGGTAATAGGTGGGGAATACCTTGTTAAGGAATTTAAACGTTATAACAAACAAAATAACAATTTATTACTATGCTAACAAACCTATTCCCACCTCAGGCGCGCTTGTAGGCCCAACTAGACCCAACTACGCAAACATAGTAATGATTTCGTCGGACGGTGATCATAAGGTAATTAAAAAACACGTCGCAGAAACTAATTTTTACGCTCGCCTCATTTGACTTTGCTCGTCATAAAATTGATGGACTACAAATCTGACATTTCTAACGGTTCACATACATGCAAGGATACATGGGGTGCCTCATTACCGCCAAGTGGAAAATTCTAGTTATGTCTCCTGCGGCGAACTTCTGTCTCGAAGAAACCTCGGAATTTGTGTGGGGGTAAAAAGCGCGATCCGAAATATTATTTTCGGGTAAGAGACGAGGGTCGCTGTGGGGACAGGTACAAACTGGCCTTGAAATAATTTTAATTTCTCGGGTGTAGCATTTTTACATTCGTCGAAGAGGTCGGAGTCTACAAATTACTTTACAGTAAACAGATGTTGTCCGACTGTGCCGACTTCCAGCTCAATAGTAATAATCTGTCGTAAACCGCTCCATACAGAGCAGCGCCGGGGGACGGTACCTAAACAAACCGAGTCTGTCGTAGGTATGCCTGTCCCCATCTCTGCCGCGGCTGTTGGCCCAATTTTTGAGGCCGGAGGCCGTCACGCTACACAGTATGTGTGACCGCTGTAGCCAATATTTCGAATTCAGCCGAAAATGCGTGTGAAACAAGGCCTGCCTCTTCCACTCTGAACCAATCGGCCGCGCATTCGTATCTAGATACGTCACCGCAGTCCTGCCGGGGAACCTTTTTCTAAGCTTCGCATCAATACAATGTCACCACTTCGAACCCATACGAAATGGCGTCTTGTCACCCCCTACAATCGTGTAGTAGTGGGCGGTAACAGTTTAATATCTTAGCCCACTCCTATAACACACAGCTTACGTCCAATATCATGGAGTTAATCACACGGGAATTTCTTAGTAAAAATAGTATTTATTGAGTCATTGGGAAACAAGAATGCACCGGTTACCTGAAAGATGGCAACAAGTCCTTACAAATAATGGAAATTATATCATTGAATAATATTAAACACATAGTTTTATAAATTGATTCAAATGTTTTCTTTAAAATACGGCAGAACTTTCCCTCCAATCAAAGCCAATCCAATTCCCCAAACAGTTTCAAGTACCCAATATTTGCAATTTTTGATGCTCCGCGAATTAAAAAACGCAATTTCAAACAGGAAGAATCGTAGAATACGACCATATTTTAAAAAATTTTTTTACACTTTATAACCGGTGGGAGAATTTCCAGAACAAAGATGTTTCTAATATATTTTCATTAAGAAATTACATTTGCGTATAACATGATAAATTATTTAAGAAGAATTTTATATGTATAATTTACGTATGATAAAATACATACAGGGTGGTCCACGCAATTGTTTCAAGTCATAACTCCGTTATTATTGCATTTACGAAAAAATGATAAAGGAGAAAGATAAATGGTTAGAAGAGCACTACATCTGTAGGTCTTTAAATTTTCTTTAGATGCAGCAGTGCATGTGCAATTAACAATTGCATCATTTCTTTAAATAGAAATGCATATTTTTTTTTCACAGATCGATTCTTCCTTTCATTCTACGTAAAAAATGATTAGGGTACCATGGCAAAGAATTATTAGATCTCGAGATATTTTCAAAAAATGTCATACATTTTCTTGTATTTAGTGAAATACAGCTACACTTTTTCAAAATCTTAGTTTTCGTACTCGAGTTACGATACGTGAATTGCTATTGAATTATGAAATGCTTACTCGTACAATTCGGTTTCTGTTATGATAACAATGTCGAAAGGGTGTTTTACCTTTACACCATAGTTATGAAGTGTTTGAGTATCTTCTTCAATAAAGACTTTTTTTGAAAATATCTCGAGTCTAATCATTTTTTTGCCATGGTACCCTTATCATTTTTTACGTAGAATGAAAGGAAGAATCGATCTGTGCAAAAAAAAATATGCATTTCTATTTAAAGAAATGATGCAATTGTTAATTGCACATGCACTGCTGCATCTAAAAAAAATTTAAAGGCCTACAGATGTAGTGCTCTTCGAACCATTTATCTTTCTCCTTTATCATTTTTTCGTAAATGCAATAATAACGGAGTTATGACCTGAAACAATTGCGTGGACCACCCTGTATAAGGATGTGCGATGCTGTTTCACTAACAAGGAGAGGCCACGACCTTCGGGTCACCGATTCGGTTGAAACTTTGCACACTTATAGATCTCGTTCTCCTGTTTATGAATATATACCATTATAGGGGCAGATACCCAATAGTTTTCGAGATATTGACGATTAAACTTTCATTATTTCCTATGTAATTCCGTATTTTTTCTGGCCTATACCAAGAGTCGGTGTGGCACGACGGTAGCGTGCCAAGTTTTCAGCCAGACGACCAGGTTTCGAGTCCTGTCGACTAACGCATTTTTTAAAAATTTCATTATGTTTTATCATTGCATATTTATATTATTAATTTCAATCGATTAAATTTCACGCATAATATTGCATTTTGAATTACAAATAACATGTATTTATTTACTAATGACAGGATTATTTACTATTATTATATATTAAATGATAATTAATAGTAATTAAATAGTAATAGTAATTTATATATTAAATATATATATTAAATTTTAAGAAGTCTTTATAAATATCTTGTGTTAACTTTCCGGATTTCGAACAAGTTAATATTGCGTTTGTGTGATGTGACATAAGTTCATCTACCTTTTTTTGAACAAGTGCGGTCTTTTCTCCCGTATATGTTATTGTCCTTTCGAACGTTGATTGATACTGATTTCCTGTCTGATCCGTGGTGATTATATAATTTAAATGGAATTGCGTTTGGAAGGAGCCAAATCCCGTCGAGGCTACAAACTATGTATCTAAAGAACTATACCGAGCTAGTTGGACTTCCAGAGCGATCTGACTGGGAGAACGCGCGTTACAAGAAATCTAACCTCGGTTCTCCCCACTATTCTAGACCTTTTAACCCTGCTTCGGGGGTTTGGTGGGAGGATCTAGGGGCTGGGTGCTTGAAGCAGGCCCAGGGTGCGCCAAGGCCACACACGCTTGGCGACCGAACCCTGGGTTTTTCCAAACATCTGCAAACTGTTCAAACTGCAGTTTCAAGCACCCGGATGCGCTGAGCCTAAGGGGCGAACGGTTTCGAGTGTTCTATGACAAGGGATGCGTTGACGGGACCCAGGCACGGACGGTAACATTATTAGCTAAGTGGCGATGACAGGCCCATCGCCGTAGCCAAACTACGAAAAGTCACGTACCGGGTCTGCTGGCAAATGTCAAGGCCCCTGCCATAAAACCGTCGCCCAACGCGAGCCCCTACATATTGTATAGAATTTTTTTGTCGAATGCTCTTCGGTTGTGATGGTAGATTAGAGGTATATTATTGTCGTTTTGAATAAACCCTTCGCTATCCAGGTATACGAAGGCTTTCGGGGGAGTGTAGCCTGTTTGTCGGGTATGGTCGAAGTATAATGAGTTTGGACCAGTGATCTCTAATTAGCTTCAGTATGAATAAGTCGATGCGAACTAGCTCAGCCTCTTCATATAATTTGTAATTACTGATCATTTTAGTGTAATTTGATTCTGTTGATCTATATTTACCTAGACAGGCCCTAACGCATTTTCTTCCGAATACCCGTAGCTTTTCCATAGTGACGGCGTAGATGTTGAACCATATTTGGCAGCCGTATGTTAAAATTGGCCTTATTAGGGTTTTATAGCAAATAATTTTAACGGATTTGTTCAGGTCTTTAGAATAAAATAATCTTTTGTTTGCCATAAAGGCTTTTCTGGCTTTTTGGATTTGTATGTTAGTATGGTTAGTGTAGTTGAGTTTGAAGTGGAGAAAAACACCGAGGTACCTTACGGTGTTTTTGTGTGGGATTTTTTCATTTATGTTGTTTGTTGCATGTAGGTAAAATTTTTTTGAATTTACTCTAACATCGTTGTTTGCGTCCGATATTTTGGAAATGGATGGCCTGAATAAGATCGTTTCGCATTTTTGTGTGTTAATTTTTAATTTCCAGGTTTGGAAATAATCTTGCGTTTTATCGAATAGAGTTTGTAGTTGTTTTTTGATGATTGACGGTTTACTGTTACTTATGTATATCAATAAGTCATCCGCGAAAGCTATTGCATTTTTGTTGTTTTCCTCGGTTGATGTGTTAAGGCCATACATTTGGAGTAAGTCACTGATGTAAATGTTGAACAGGATGGGGGAGTTTACTGTACCCTGCTGTAATCCGTTTGCGATGTGAAATTCTCTGCTGGATTTGTTGTTGCCTTCCGTGACAAAAAATCGTTTCCCGTGGAGCATATCCTATATCATTTTGATTAGGTGTTTGGGAAAGTCTTTTTTTATCAATTTGAAAAATAATCCGTCTAGCCATACGGTGTCAAATGCCTTTTCTAGATCAAAGCAAGCGCCCACGCAGTCACCGGCATTACTGGCCCAGCATATGTCAGATGTGAATTTTGTGATGGCATGTATGGTGGAATGGAAACGTTTGAATCCGAACTGAGTTTCTGGAATGATATTTTTTTCTGTGCAGTGGTTATTAATGGCATCATTGACGATAGTTTCAAATACTTTGCTTATGTTGGGTAGTAAGCTTATTGGCCGGTAGCTGCTCGGGTTGCTTCCTTCTTTGTCTTTTTTCTTTATTGTTATTAACTTAGCTGTTTTCCATGATGAAGGGAAGTATGATAAATTCAGACAGTTATTAAATATGATTGTGAAATAATAGATGTAGCGCGTTGGTAAGTTTTTCAGTACTATGTTAGGGATTTCGTCAAAGCTGGCTGATTTTTTTCCTCTAAGGTTGCGAAAGGTGCGTGATAGTGTGTATGTATTTGTGAAGTAATTCTGTGGAGCATGCGATTTGTCTGGGTAATCGGCGGTATTTTGTTGTGAGAAGTTGCAGGTGGTGTGTTCGTTTACTTTGTCTCTTTCTATTTCTTGCTTTAGTTCGTTGATTCTTTGGCTAATTATATTGGATAGTTGTTCTTTTCCCAAGTGATTATTCTGTGAGTGGACTCTTGCGAAATGTGTGCCTAGAACGTTTAGTTTGTCTATTGTTTTGTTGATGATGTAGTTGTTATTGTTGTCCTGTTGTAATGAATTTATGTTTATGTTGGCCTCTTGGAGTAGAGTCTGAGGGTGCTGTGGGATATTGAGTGTTTCTATTTTACTGGGAGTTTTTTGTCTGAATATGTTGTTTATTTTTGGAAACAGATTTTCTGGTTTATGTGTTGAGATGCTTTTAATTCTTTGTTCCCAGAAATTGCTTACCGATGACTGGAAGGCCACTTTCATTTTATGTCTAGTGTTTTTTAATACCTTTTTTAGAACTTTGACCTGGATCTCCTCGGTGAGTGATGGCGAGTTATTTCTTGAGAGATTATTTATCTGGGTGATTAGAAAGCTTTTTTCTTTTCTTAGTTTTTTTATGAGAGGTGTGATGAATTTAAATGCTGAGGTTTTGTTGAAGTCGAAATATGGGATTGTGCTGTCTACAGCTTCTAGGATGTGTTCGTTTAGTTGTTCTAGGTGGGTATCTATTTCGACTCTGGTTAGGTTTCTGATGCGAAAAGTAATTTGGTTTTCTTGGTGCCACAGGTACAGGGAAGTCCCTCTGCTATTGTTCATTAAATTGCCCCAAGACGTGTGTTTCGCGTTTAGGTCGCCAGCAATGACGTAGTAGTTATTGGTGTTGTTTAGGTTGAGTTGGTTGAAAAGGCATTTGAGGTCTTGCATGAATTCTTTTTTGCCGCTGCTAGCTGCGTAAGCTGATACGAAGAAGAATTTTTCGTTGTTGCTTAGTTTAGTCTCTATTATTGTGCATTCGAGGCACGGTTTATTTGTGTGGTTACGAAGGTCTATTGTATTGCATTTTAGGTCTTTTCTACATAATATAGCAGTTCCCCCGCCCTGTTTAGCGTTGGGCCTGTCCGTTCTGAACATGTTATAGTTTTTGAATGATAATTTATGAATCGGGTTGAGTTTTGTTTCGCATAGAAGTATTATGTCAGGGTTGTGTGTTTCGAGGAAATCGTCGAGGGAGGCTCGTCTCTCGTTGGTGATTAATGAGTTAACGTTTATTGATATTAAACATAAATTATTGACCAGGATTTTGCTATTGTTTGGAAGTGACATTTAGGGAACGTCTATATCTAATAAGTCTACTATTGTATTTATTTTTCGGGCGTTTTCATGGACCTGTGATGTGATTTTATCTAGGTGGATATTGACTGTCTCCGCAATTGTTTTTCTGATTTCCTCAATAAGGGAGGGAGTGGGGTTGTCTAGATATTTAAATGTTTCTGAGTTGTGTGTGGATTGTGTTGCTTGCTGTTGAGGTTGTGGAAGAGTGGGCGGGTTTCTTTTGTTTGAGACTATTTGGCTGTATGATATTTTCGGGTTTACTAGGTTGTTGATGCTATCTAGTTTCTTTTGTGCGACTATTTTTTGTTGCTCTTTTTTTTCTAATATTCTGTTTCTAATTTCGGTTAGTTTTGGGCAGCCCCTGTATGATGCGGGATGTCCAAAGCTTTTGCAGTGCACGCTGTATGGTTTGTCAATGTTGTCTGTTCTGTCTATGTGGTTAATAGGGAGTAATTTACACTCTCCCGGGTTATGTTTTTCGTCGTATTTTACACATCTGTATTCGAGGTTGCAATTTGCCGCCGCGTGACCTATTCTTTGGCAGCGCCTGCATTGGGTTTGACTAGTTTTGTTGAGCTTTTCCCACATTACAACCGAGTGTAGCAGAACTTTGATGGAGTTTAGCTTTTCTAGTTTGCTATTTGGAGATAATTTGACTAGAAATATTGGCAGTTTTTTATTGTTAATTGTTGCATATTTAGTTTGGAATTTGTTTACGCTAATGAATTGCAAGTCATGGATTTCTAGGTTTTGTAGTTCTGCCAATATTACTTCGGTTTCAAAATTTCCATCTAGATTTTTTGGAAGCGTGATTTTAAATTTTTCGTTTTTTGGAGTGAATGTGTAGTAGGGAACGTTGTTGTTTTTGAGGATTATACGGATTTTTGGAATACCGTTATGTTGTCTGTTTGTAGGATTTGTTTGTTGGCGTTAATCTTTTTTACGAAAAAGTCTGTAGTTATACCTGAATTTTTTAGGAGGTCTATGGTGGACTTCGGAGATTGTCCTTGTGATGTTTATTGGGGGTGGTTTACCTGCTCTGGGTCTTTGTGTGTCTTCCGCGTCGAGTTCCGGCAGTGCTGGGGAATCCCTGGCTCCATTGTCTGTGATTATCGGCGACTTAGTGACGTCCTTCTTTTTGGCCTCGCTTTGTATGTCAGTGGAGGGGTGTTGACGTTTCCTTCCCGGCGTCGTTGGGTCCTTTTTACTTTTGTATTCCAAGTTCTCGAATGGTAATGGTGGTGGAGCGTCTTCCGTTGCTAGGACTGCAAATTTGTTGTTGCGTAGGAGTTTTTCTTCTTCTGGCGTTGCGTTTCTTGCGTTCTTCCTCTAGTTGATGCGACAGTTCTAGGATTGTGTTTTTAAGTTCTCTATCGTCTTGAGCATTTCTTCTTGTGTTTGTGAGGCTGAGGTGGAGGTTCCTTCCTTTGGTTTTTCTTGTTTTTTGGTTGTAGAGTTGCTTATTTTTCCCATGGTTTTGTGCTTTTCTTTTGTCGAGTTTGTTCTGGTGTTGTTTTTGGTATGTAGGTTTGGTGGTGGGTTCAGTCGTTTTGTGTTCTTGTTCCGGAATATCTGTCTAATTATATTGGATGTTGAGGGATTGTCTATCATGTGGTCTACTCTGATGGTTGGTCCCGGTTTGGGTGTTAGCTCCCTGTTTCCTACCGTGCCTATGAGGTTGTAGGTGGAGGTAGATTCGCTGCATTTCAGAGTTTTGATTTTTTCACCATCTGTGCCATTTGGTTCTTTTTTGGTGGGGATTTTGTACGTTATTACAGTGGCATGCGCCCCTGTTCTGTTAGAGTTCGCGGAATCGGTATGGATCCACGCTGTTTTTTTCCCTCCTGTTTTAATAGGATGAAGAACTGGTTGTGTTGGATTTTACACGTCACTGTATGGAGCACTGGTGTATCCGGAGGTTTATTGACTTGAACACTGCATGTGTGATTATCACGCTAAACATTTACTAACGGGTGCTTTCTCGGAGTATATCTTTCGGCAACCTGATGGCTTTGAACGGTTGGCGTGGGTAGGTCTTGCCTCTACGGAGGTCAAAGGAAGACTGCCTGGCACACTACCGTCGTGCCACACCGACTCACGGTATAAGCCAGAAAAAATACGGCATTACATAGGAAATAATGAAAGTTTAATCGTCAATATCTCGAAAACTATTGGGTATCTGCCCCTATAATGGTATATATTCGTGAACAGGAGAACGAGATCTATAAGTGTGCAAAGTTTCAACCGAATCGGTGACCCGAAGGTCGTGGCCTCTCCTTGTAAGTGCCAGGAACGTTTCCTATTTCCATAGTGTTGTAAAGGAGAGATACGGATAGATTACCTAAGGAGCTGTGGAGCCCCTAAAAACATTTTTTTTTTGTGCCATGCACAGCAGGGAACTGTCAACGCGCTCTCGAAAGGCCATCTGGAAAGGGTCGAGAGGCCAGAGAAGAAATTCGGTTCCAAAATCTGACACGGTTGCCGCTAGTAAACGCTAGGACCAAAACCAGGGTTGTAATTTTGAGCCGGCCGGCCGGGCCGGTGAGATATGCATCGACCTTAACGCGTAACCGTGCGCCAAAACAGTAACGGCCAAACTAGGAAGAGATGAGTTTAATTAAATCCTTCCTAGATGTAGCGTCATGTGCGAATTGATACATGAATCGATGAGCTTGAATTCGGAACACCTAGATTTATGTAAATAACTAGATGTGATCTGTAAAGAACATTATTTTATATACAGGGTGGCCCACATAACTCTGAACAGTTCAATATCTCGAAAACTGTGCAATCGATTTTAAAGTTCTTAGTCTTAAATTGCATGGAACTGAAGGGCCTTTCTGACTACATAAACGTGAAGTGGCCTCCCTTCCCCTTTAACGGGGGAGGGGAGGTACCTTTGTAATTTTAAATGGAACCCCCTATAAAATGTTACATATTTACCGGAAAAAACAAGTCAATTTTGTCTAAAACATTTTTTTGTCAGATACTTCCATGATGAGATATAACAGTTTGAAGTTTCGAGTTGTAGGTACTTGAAGCGCTCGGAAATAGCGTTATGGAATTATACGCGCTTGAGTCCTTTGCTTATTCATGAAGAAACACAAACAATAATATTTACAATTCTTGAGTTTGACTCACTTATCTATGAAAACGTTTTCAGTTTAGAGCTGTTATTCAAGCAGTAACATTGTGATTATGGCTACTTTGACACAGAAGTGAATATGTTATTAACGTTAGGTGAATGCCAAAAAAATTGTCGGCGTGCAGCAGTGATGTTTTTTGAACGTTATGGGATCAAAAAATGTCTTGCAATATTTCATAATTAAGAAAAGCGGCTTAGTAAAGCTGTCACTAATGAAAATAATAGTGCCAGTATTCTTGCTGCAATTACATTAAATCCTCATATTAGTCAACGTACACTTGCACAAACATCACATATTAGTCGTTCATCAATTCAACGAATTTTGAAACGGCAAAAGTATCATCCATATCACATGGTTTTATCACAAGAGCTTTCGATAGCAGATTACGATCACCGCGTAAGATTTTGTGAGTGGCTGCAGGGTGTTGTGGAAAACGACTTTTTGTGCAAAATACTTTTTTCCGATGAGGCCACTTTTATGAATTCAGGGCATGTAAATAGACATAATCTGCATTATTTGGGCCGTGGAAAACCCAAATTGGATGCGATGTGTTCCCTTTCAACATCGATGGTCTTTAAATGTTTGGTGTGGCCTAATAGGAGATTTTGTGATTGGACCTTATTTTTTTCAAGAAACTGTAACATCTGCAAGTTATTGTGATTTCTTAAAAAATCATTTGCCTGCGCTTTTGGAAGATGTGCCACTGCACGTTAGAAGAGAAATGTGCTTCCAACAAGACGACGCTCCTCCACATTTTGCAATCATCACCAGGCAATTTTTGAACGAAAAAGGGAACAAATGGATAGGTCGTGGGGGACCTCGTCAATGGCCTCCTCGATCCCCCGATCGAACACCATTAGATTTTTTCTTATGAGGATATGTAAAGGACAAAGTTATGTTTGAACCACCGACGACAAAAGAGGATATGAAACAAAGAATACGTGACGCTTGCGCTTCAGTGACTCCCGAAATGTTAAAAAGTGTTAGAACAACTTTGATGTTTCGAGTAAATAAATGTTTACAAGCCCGTGGTGGACATTTTGAACATTTAATTTAAAGTACATTTTATTTCTTCACGAATAAGCAAAGGACTCAAGCGCGTATAATTCCATAACGCTATTTCCGAGCGCTTCAAGTACCTACAACTCGAAACTTCAAACTGTTATATCTCATCATGGAAGTATCTGACAAAAAAATGTTTCAGACAAAATTGACTTGTTGTTTCCGGTAGAATTTAAATATGTAACATTTTATAGGGGGTTCCATTTAAAATTATAAAGGTACCTCCCCTCCCCCGTTAAAAGGGAAGGGAGGCCACTTCACGTTTATGTAGTCAGAAAGGCCCTTCAGTTCCATGCAATTTAAGACTAAGAACTTTAAAATCGATAGCATAGTTTTCGAGATATTGAGCTGTTCAGAGTTATGTGGGCCACCCTGCATACCCTTATATTATACTCCGGTTTAGTGTACACTCGTAAAAAGGTGTTGTCGTAAAATTGTTTATAATGTTGAAAATTAACGTTAAACTTCGTTAAAGAGTTTTTGAAAAGAATGGATATATAAATATTGTATAAGATTGACATGTATTTATACGTATTCGTGTCAATATGTGCCAGTCTACAACCTACCACCAGCCTGTCATTCGGTACTGTGCAAGTAATATTGTAATGTTTGTAAAAAGTTTACTGATTTTCATCTCGAAATCTTCTTTAATTTGCAAATGTTGAAGTAGGTACAGTAACGAGGAAAACTGAGTCTACACTATTTGAAGCAACATAACTTTTTAAAAATTAGATCAAATGACTTGAAGTTTATTGAGAAGGAAGACGGATTAGTTTATTAGACGGGGTATAAAAAATTTTTGAAAAAAGTTTGAATTGGTCGGAATGGCAAAAGAAATAGTAAAAGTTGGTTTTTTTAGCTTTTTTATCTGAGCCTGTATTGAAAATTTAAAAAATGTGTTTGATTCGCTTGAATAAATTATATCCATGCTGAAAATTTCACCGATATTGGTTAATTCGTTTACGAGATAGAAACGCTTAAAAGTGGAAAAATTGCCATTTTTCACGATTTTCGACTTAGAATCGCAATTTTAATCGTTTATAACTCGTAAACGAATTAGCCAATATCGGTGAAATTTTCAGCATGGATATAATGTATTCAAGCGAATCAAACACATTTTTTAAATTTTCAATACAGGCTCAGATAAAAAAGCTGAAAAAACCAACTTTTACTATTTCTTGTGCCATTCCGACCAATTCAAATTTTTTTCAAAAATTTTGTACACCTCGTTTCATTATTATTATTTTTATTGTGCTTTACATATGAGAATACGATATACCTTCAAACTAGTGTGTTATCAAATCATTTCAACGAAAAAATGATTTCATTAGTTTTTGTCACACAAATGTATTTTTTGCAAAATCCTGAGGTCGTAGACAAATTTTGAGACCAGATTTGAAATCAGCGTGAAAAAATCTATGGGAAATGATGTATAGCATGTTAAAAAAAAAATTTTTCCGCGCGTGGTATTGGAAAAACCACAGTTTTCTTGAAATTGTGCAAGTTTAACGAATTTTCTCAAGGTTAAAAAGCGTTCGTACCATAACCTCCCTATTTTTCCCATATTCTACAAAGTTTCAGCTTTAATTTTAAAAAAATTTCATCGCTGTACCTCATTTTTATCGAAAGTTGTTTCATTTTGAATCCGATTTTGTCCAAATTGCCCACTGTGCGGCGCTCCGTCCTACACGGGGGACTCCGCGGCGAGGCCCGCCGTAGCGAAAGGGTTAAGATAACAACAATTGGTCATATTAAAGGTAGCTATAATAATAAGATGGAAATAGATAAATAACAATGATGATAACAATAACAACAACAATAACAATAATAATAATAATGACAATGGCGATGACAATGGCAATAACAATAACAATAATACGTGCACACAATCTCGTAAACAGAAGTAGCAGTCATAATTATCACTATAACTTAACACTGTGCAAAAATAATAATAATTTTTTTTATGCAGGCAGGTGGAAAAACCTTAAAAAGGCACGAGGCATAGGCCGCACTGCCAAGTAGTGTGGGATTTTCATCCACTAAAAAACCACCTCCCGTTCCCCCGTTGTCTTTCGCGAAATTTCCGGCTGGGGCCGTTTGGTCTTTGTCGCAAGGTTATCGTCGGCGTAGTACGCTGGAATCGACGCCTCCTCTTCTTTCTTCTTCTGAAAAATAATAACAATAATAATAACAATAATGCTCTAATAACAATAACAATATAAACGATAAAAGAGATACGTGTCTTTGCAGTACAAGCTATGGTTTCTTGTTGACTTATAAGAAACACATTTGTTCCACTTTTAGGTGACGTGGGGTAAATGAAATGTTATGTAGTACGATGGTTTCACGGGTAACAAAAAATATAGTTTATTAACGAGAACGATTAACAATTAACAAATAATAACAACTATAAAACAAAACGAGAAAACTCGAGTCCATGAGAAAAACGCGAAGACAAAATATACGGTAACTCAACTTCGCGTATAAAAACCGTCGCGGGTGACTCAGACTAAACTCTCTGTAGCTATCGTTCTCCGCGAGAGTCCAAAGCTTTCTGCCCTTCTCGTTTCTGAGGCGCGTTAAATAATGTCCCCGAAAAACCGTTAAAATAAGGAGAGGTTCTCCACCCCCACACGGGCATGGAGAGAGTTTCCTCCCCCACACATTGCATCCGGGGACTTCACTCTTAAGGGTACTGTAACGGTCGAGCCGAGGTTCTGGCAATCGTCACTTAAATGACCAAGCCCTCAACCCGACCTCCCATGGTACGCACTTGAGAAGGATGGAATTTCCGCGTCCGAAAATTCCACGTTCCCACGCACCATGGTCGCCACACACTTTTTTCGACAATAGTGACGTTTTTCTTTCAATGACGATATTGCCAGCTAATGAAAACATACGTTCACTATATATCTGTGTTGCCGAAATCCCAAATAAATTTCTAGCGACTTTTGCTAGAGTTGGAAACCGTGTGGCATTTTGTCTCCTCCACTCCAATATTCACGATTCCGGCGAAATAAGTTTCTCTGCTATGTAGCTGGTGACTTGATGTTGCAAGACATTATTAGAGTCGCCTTCTTGCTGTGCAACATTTTTTAAAAAACTGAAATGGCTTTGTGGTTGTGGTAATAA